>NW_027422300.1:0-189550 GCF_037893015.1 Macrotis lagotis | reverse complement strand
AAGGCTAGGCAATGCACGACAATGCAAGGAAAGCTTAAAGCAAAGGAAGGCACGGTCAGGCGAGATAAGGCTAAGGCACGACAACGCAAGGCTAGGCAATGCAGGGAAGGCAAGCAAAGAGTAACGGAAGGTAAGCAAGGCAAGGAAAAGCAAGGAAAGGCAAGGGTAACGGAAGGAACGGCACGGCAAGGGGAAACAAGGTTAAGGCACGACAACGCACGCTAGGCAATGCACGGCAAGGCAAGGAAAGGGTAACGCATGGGAAAGCACGGTCAGGCGAGGCAAGGCTAAGGCACGACAACGCAAGGCTAGGCAATGCACGGAAGGCAAGCAAAGAGTAACGGAAGGTAAGGAAGGCAAGGGAAAGCAAAGGAAAGGCAAGTGTAACGGAAGGAACGGCACGGCAAGGGGAAACAAGGCTAAGGCACGACAACGCACGGCTAGGCAATGCACGGCAAGGCAAGGAAAGGGTAACGCATGGGAAAGCACGGTCAGGCGAGGCAAGGCTAAGGAAAGCCAACGCAAGGCTAGGCAATGCACGGAAAGCAAGCAAGGAGTAACGGAATGCAAGGAAGGCAAGGGAAAGCAAGGGAAGGCAAGGGTAACGGAAGGAACGGCACGGCAAGGGGTAACAAGGCTAAGGCACGACAACACACGGCTAGGCAATGCACGGCAAGGCAAGGAAAGGGTAACGCAAGGCAAGGCACGGTCTAGGCAAGGTTAATGCACGCAAGGCTAAATGCACGACAATGCAAGGCTAGGCACGGTCATGCACGGCAAGGCAAGGAAAGCCAAGAGTAACGGAATGGAAAGGAAGGCAAGCAAGGAAGGCTATGGCAAGGTCAAGGCTAAGGCACCACAACGCACGGCTAGGCAATGGGCCAGCCAAGGAAAAGGTAAGGCAGGCAAGGCACAATGCACGACAAGGCTAGGCAATGCACGGAAGGCAAGCAAAGAGTAACGGAAACCCAGGAAGGCAAGGGAAACAAGGCAAGGCAAGGGTAACGGAAGTAACGGCACGGCAAGGCAAGGCTAAGGCACGTAACGGCAAGGCAAGGAAAGGGTAACGGCAAGGCACGGTCAGGCAAGGCAAGGCTAATGCACGACAACGCAAGGCTAGGCAATGCACGGCAAGGCAAGGAAAGGGTAACGCAAGGCAAGGCACGGTCAGGCGAGGCAAGGCTAAGGCACGACAACGCAAGGCTAGGCAATGCACGGAAGGAAAGCAAAGAGTAACGGAAGGCAAGGAAGGCAAGGAAAAGCAAGGAAAGGCAAGGGTAACGGAAGGAACGGCACGGCAAGGGGAAACAAGGCTAAGGCACGACAACGCAGGGCTAGGCAATGCACGGGCAAGGCAAGGAAAGGGTAACGCATGGGAAAGCACGGTCAGGGGAGGCAAGGCTAAGGCACGACAACGCAAGGCTAGGCAATGCACGGAAGGCAAGCAAAGAGTAACGGAAGGCAAGGAAGGCAAGGGAAAGCAAGGGCAAGTGTAACGGAAGGAACGGCACGGCAAGGGGAAACAAGGCTAAGGCACGACAACGCACGCTAGGCAATGCACGGCAAGGCAAGGAAAGGGTAACGCAAGGGGCAAGGCAAGGTCAGGCGAGGCAAGGCTAAGGCACGACAACGCAAGGCTAGGCAATGCACGGAAGGCAAAGAGTAACGGAAGGCAAGGAAGGCAAGGGAAAGCAAGGCAAGGGTAACGGTTTGGAACGGCACGGCAAGGGCAAACAAGGCTAAGGCACGACAACGCAAGGCTAGGCAATGCACTGCAAGGCAAGGAAAGGGTGCACGGCAGGCGAGGCAAGGCTAGGCAAGGAAAGGCAGGTAACGCAAGGCAAGGTACGGTTTGGGGAGGCAAGCACGAAGGCTTGGCAGGAAGGCAAGGCAAGGAAAGGAAGGCAAGGCAAGGGCAAGGCAAGTGTAACAAAAGGCAAGGCACGGCAAGGGGAAACAAGGCTAAGGAACGGCAACGCACGGCTAGGCAATGCACGGCCAGGCAAGGAAAGGGTAACGCAAGGCAAGGCACGGTAACGCAAGACAAGGCTAATGCACGACAACGCACGGCTAGGCAATGCACGGCAAGGCAAGGAAAGGGTAACGCAAAGGCAAGGTACGGTCAGGAGAGGCAAGGCTAATGCACAACAACGCAAGGCTAGGCAATGCACGGAAGGCAAGCAAAGAGTAACGGAAGGCAAGGAAGGCAAGGGAAACCAAGGCAAGGCAAGGGTAACGGAAGGAACGGCTCGGCAAGGGGAAACAAGGCTAAGGCACGGCAACGCAGGGCTAGGCAATGCACGGCAAGGCAAGGAAAGGGTAACGCAAGGCAAGGCACTGTCAGGCGAGGCAAAGATAATGCACGACATCGCAAGGCTAGGCAGTGCACGGCTAGGCAAGGAAAGAGTAACGGAAGGAAAGGAAGGCAAGGCAAAGCAAGGCAAGGCAAGTGTAACAAAAGGCAACGGCACGGCAAGGGGAAACAAGGCTAAGGAACGGCAACGCACGGCTAGGCAATGCACGGCCAGGCAAGGAAAGGGTAACGCAAGGCGAGGCACGGTAAGGCTACACAAGGCTAAAGCACGACAACGCAAGGCTAGGTAATGCTCGGCAAGGCAAGGAAAGGGTAACGCAAGGCAAGGCACGGTCAGGCGAGGCAAGGCTAATGCACGACAACGCAAGGCTAGGTAATGCACGGAAAGCAAGCAAAGAGTAACGGAAGGCAAGGAAGGCAAGGGAAACCAAGGCAAGGCAAGAGTAAGGGAAGGAACGGCTCGGCAAGGGGAAACAAGGCTAAGGCACGGCAACGCAGGGCTAGGCAATGCACGGCCAGGCAAGGAAAGGGTAACGCAAGGCAAGGCACGGTTTGGGGAGGCAAGGCTAATGCACGACAACGCAAGGCTAGGCAATGCACGGAAGGCAAGCAAAGAGTAACGGAAGGCAAGGAATGCAAGGCAAAGCAGGGCAACGCAAGCAAGGCTATGGCAAGGGGAAAAAAGGCTAAGGCACGACCACGCAAGGCTAGGCAATGCACGGAAGGCAAGCAAAGAGTTGCGGAAGGCAAGGAAGGCAAGGCAATGCAAGGCAACGCAAGCAAGGCTATGGCAAGGTGAAAAAAGGCTAAGACACGACAACGCAAGGCTAGGCAATGCACGGAAGGCAAGCAAAGAGTAACGGAAGGCAAGGAAGGCAAGGGAAAGCAAGGCAAGGGTAACGGAAGGAACGGCACGGCAAGGGCAAACAAGGCTAAGGCACGACAACGAACGGCTAGGCAATGCACTGCAAGGCAAGGAAAGGGTAACGCATGGGAAAGCACGGTCAGGCGAGGCAAGGCTAAGGCACGACAACCCAAGGCTAGGCAATGCACGAAAGGCAAGCAAAGAGAAACGGAAGGTAAGGAAGGAAAGGGAAAGCAAAGAAAGGCAAGTGTAACGGAAGGAACCGCACGGCAAGGGGAAACAAGGCTAAGGCACGACAACGCACGGCTAGGCAATGCACGGCAAGGCAAGCAAAGGGTAACGCAAGGAAAGGCACGGTGAGGCTAGGCAAGGCTAATGCACGAAAACGCAAGGCTAGGCGATGCACGACAATGCAAGGAAAGCTTAAAGCAAAGGAAGGCAAGGTCAGGCGAGATAAGGCTAAGGGACGACAACGCAAAGCTAGGAAATTCAGGGAAGGCAAGCAAAGAGTAACGGAAGGTAAGCAAGGCAAGGAAAAGGAAGGAAAGGCCAGGGTAACGGAAGGAACGGCACGGCAAGGGGAAACAAGTCTAAGGCACGACAGCGAACGCTAGGCAATGAACGGCAAGGCAAGGAAAGGGTAACGCATTTGAAAGCACGGTCAGGCGAGGCAACGCTAAGGCACGACAACTCAAGGCTAGGCAATGCACGGAAGGCAAGCAAAGAGTAACGAAAGGTAAGGAAGGCAAGGGAAAGGAAGGAAAGGCAAGTGTAACGGAAGGAACGGCACGGCAAGGGGAAACAAGGCTAAGGCACGACAACGCACGGCTAGGAAATGCACGGCAAGGCAAGGAAAGGGTAACGCATGGGAAAGCACGGTCAGGCGATGCAAGGCTAAGGCATGACAACGCAAGGCTAGGCAATGCACGGAAAGCAAGCAAAGAGTAACGGAACGCAAGGAAGGCATGGGAAAGCAAGGGAAGGCAAGGGTAACGGAAGGAACGGCACGGCAAGGGGTAACAAGGCTAAGGCACGGCAACGCAGGGTTAGGCAATGCACGGCAAGGCAAGGAAATGGTAACGCAAGGGAAGGCACGGTCAGGTGAGGCAAGGATAAGGCACGACAATGCAAGGCTAGGCAATGCACGGCAAGGCAAGGAAAGAGTAACAGAAGGAAAGGAAGGCAAGTCAAAGCCAGTCAAGGCAAGTGTAACAAAAGGCACGCCACGGCAAGGGGAAACAAGGCTAAGGCACGACAACGCACGGCTAGGCAATGCACGGCAAGGCAAGGAAAGGGTAACGCAAGGCAAGGCACGGTGAGGCTAGGCAAGGCTAATGCACGACAACGCAAGGCTAGGCAATGCACGACAATGCAAGGAAAGCTTAAAGCAAAGGAAGGCACGGTCAGGCGAGATAAGGCTAAGGCACGACAACGCAAGGCTAGGCAATGCAGGGAAGGGAAGCAAAGAGTAACGGAAGGTAAGCAAGGCAAGGAAAAGCAAGGAAAGGCAAGGGTAACGGAAGGAACTGCACGGCAAGGGGAAACAAGGTTAAGGCACGGCAACGCAGGCTGGGCAATGCACGGCAAGGCAAGGAAAGGGTAACGCATGGGAAAGCACGGTCAGGGGAGGCAAGGCTAAGGCACGACAACGCAAGGCTTGGCAATGCACGGAAGGCAAGCAAAGAGTAACGGAAGGTAAGGAAGGCAAGGGAAAGCAAAGAAAGGCAAGTGTAACGGAAGGAACGGCACGGCAAGGGGAAACAAGGCTAAGGCACGACAACGCACGCTAGGCAATGCACGGCAAGGCAAGGAAAGGGTAACGCATGGGAAAGCACGGTCAGGCGAGGCAAGGCTAAGGAAAGCCAACGCAAGGCTAGGCAATGCACGGAAAGCAAGCAAGGAGTAACGGAATGCAAGGAAGGAAAGGGAAAGCAAGGGAAGGTAAGGGTAACGAAAGGAACGGCACGACAAGGGGTAACAAGGCTAAGGCACGACAACACACGGCTAGGAAATGCACGGCAAGGCAAGGAAAGGGTAACGCAAGGCAAGGCACGGTGAGGCTAGGCAAGGTTAATGCACGACAACGCAAGGCTAGGCAATGCACGACAATGCAAGGAAAGCTTAAAGCAAAGGAAGGCACGGTCAGGCGAGATAAGGCTAAGGCACGACAACGCAAGGCTAGGCAATGCACGGAAGGCAAGCCAAGAGTAACGGAATGGAAGGAAGGCAAGGCAAAGCAAGGAAGGCTATGGCAAGGTGAAACAAGGCTAAGGCACCACAACGCACGGCTAGGCAATGCACGGCCAGCCAAGGAAAAGGTAACGCAAGGCAAGGCACTGTGAGGCAAGGCAAGGCTAATGCACGACAGCGCAAGGCTAGGCAATGCACGGAAGGCAAGCAAAGAGTAACGGAAACCCAGGAAGGCAAGGGAAACCAAGGCAAGGCAAGGGTAACGGAAGTAACGGCACGGCAAGGGGAAACAAGGCTAAGGCACGACAACGCACGGCTAGGCAATGCACGGCAAGGCAAGGAAAGGGTAACGCCAGGCAAGGCACGGTCAGGCAAGGCAAGGCTAATGCACGACAAGGCAAGGCTTGGCAGTGCACGGCAAGGCAAGGAAAGGGTAACGCAAGGCAAGGCACTGTCAGGCGAGGCAAGGCTAAGGCACGACAACGCAAGGCTAGGCAATGCACGGAAGGAAAGCAAAGAGTAACGGAAGGCAAGGAAAGCAAGGGAAAGCAAGGCAAGGCAAGGGTAACGGAAGGAACGGCACGGCAAGGGGAAACAAGGCTAAGGCACGACAACACAGGGCTAGGCAATGCAGGGCAAGGCAAGGAAAGGGTAACGCAAGGCAAGGCACGGTTTGGGGAGGCAAGGCTAATGCACGACAACCCAAGGCTAGGCAATGCACGGAAGGCAAGCAAAGAGTAACGGAAGGCAAGGAAGGCAAGGCAAAGCAAGGCAACGCAAGCAAGGCTATGGCAAGGTGAAAAAAGGCTAAGACACGACAACGCAAGGCTAGGCAATGCACGGAAGGCAAGCAAAGAGTAACGGAAGGCAAGGAAGGCAAGGGAAAGCAAGGCAAGGGTAACGGAAGGAACGGCACGGCAAGGGCAAACAAGGCTAAGGCACGACAACGAACGGCTAGGCAATGCACTGCAAGGCAAGGAAAGGGTAACGCATGGGAAAGCACGGTCAGGCGAGGCAAGGCTAAGGCACGACAACCCAAGGCTAGGCAATGCACGGAAGGCAAGCAAAGAGAAACGGAAGGTAAGGAAGGAAAGGGAAAGCAAAGAAAGGCAAGTGTAACGGAAGGAACCGCACGGCAAGGGGAAACAAGGCTAAGGCACGACAACGCACGGCTAGGCAATGCACGGCAAGGCAAGCAAAGGGTAACGCAAGGAAAGGCACGGTGAGGCTAGGCAAGGCTAATGCACAAAAACGCAAGGCTAGGCGATGCACGACAATGCAAGGAAAGCTTAAAGCAAAGGAAGGCAAGGTCAGGCGAGATAAGGCTAAGGGACGACAACGCAAGGCTAGGAAATTCAGGGAAGGCAAGCAAAGAGTAACGGAAGGTAAGCAAGGCAAGGAAAAGGAAGGAAAGGCCAGGGTAACGGAAGGAACGGCACGGCAAGGGGAAACAAGTATAAGGCACGACAGCGAACGCTAGGCAATGAACGGCAAGGCAAGGAAAGGGTAACGCATTTGAAAGCACGGTCAGGCGAGGCAACGCTAAGGCACGACAACTCAAGGCTAGGCAATGCACGGAAGGCAAGCAAAGAGTAACGGAAGGTAAGGAAGGCAAGGGAAAGGAAGGAAAGGCAAGTGTAACGGAAGGAACGGCACGGCAAGGGGAAACAAGGCTAAGGCACGACAACGCACGGCTAGGCAATGCACGGCAAGGTAAGGAAAGGGTAACGCATGGGAAAGCACGGTCAGGCGATGCAAGGCTAAGGCATGACAACGCAAGGCTAGGCAATGCACGGAAAGCAAGCAAAGAGTAACGGAACGCAAGGAAGGCATGGGAAAGCAAGGGAAGGCAAGGGTAACGGAAGGAACGGCACGGCAAGGGGTAACAAGGCTAAGGCACGGCAACGCAGGGTTAGGCAATGCACGGCAAGGCAAGGAAATGGTAACGCAGGGGAAGGCACGGTCAGGTGAGGCAAGGATAAGGCACGACAATGCAAGGCTAGGCAATGCACGGCAAGGCAAGGAAAGAGTAACAGAAGGAAAGGAAGGCAAGTCAAAGCCAGTCAAGGCAAGTGTAACAAAAGGCACGCCACGGCAAGGGGAAACAAGGCTAAGGCACGACAACGCACGGCTAGGCAATGCACGGCAAGGCAAGGAAAGGGTAACGCAAGGCAAGGCAAGGTGAGGCTAGGCAAGGCTAATGCACGACAACGCAAGGCTAGGCAATGCACGACAATGCAAGGAAAGCTTAAAGCAAAGGAAGGCACGGTCAGGCGAGATAAGGCTAAGGCACGACAACGCAAGGCTAGGCAATGCAGGGAAGGGAAGCAAAGAGTAACGGAAGGTAAGCAAGGCAAGGAAAAGCAAGGAAAGGCAAGGGTAACGGAAGGAACTGCACGGCAAGGGGAAACAAGGTTAAGGCACGGCAACGCAGGCTGGGCAATGCACGGCAAGGCAAGGAAAGGGTAACGCATGGGAAAGCACGGTCAGGGGAGGCAAGGCTAAGGCACGACAACGCAAGGCTTGGCAATGCACAGAAGGCAAGCAAAGAGTAACGGAAGGTAAGGAAGGCAAGGGAAAGCAAAGAAAGGCAAGTGTAACGGAAGGAACGGCACGGCAAGGGGAAACAAGGCTAAGGCACGACAACGCACGCTAGGCAATGCACGGCAAGGCAAGGAAAGGGTAACGCATGGGAAAGCACGGTCAGGCGAGGCAAGGCTAAGGAAAGCCAACGCAAGGCTAGGCAATGCACGGAAAGCAAGCAAGGAGTAACGGAATGCAAGGAAGGAAAGGGAAAGCAAGGGAAGGCAAGGGTAACGGAAGGAACGGCACGACAAGGGGTAACAAGGCTAAGGCACGACAACACACGGCTAGGAAATGCACGGCAAGGCAAGGAAAGGGTAACGCAAGGCAAGGCACGGTGAGGCTAGGCAAGGTTAATGCACGACAACGCAAGGCTAGGCAATGCACGACAATGCAAGGAAAGCTTAAAGCAAAGGAAGGCACGGTCAGGCGAGATAAGGCTAAGGCACGACAACGCAAGGCTAGGCAATGCACGGAAGGCAAGCAAAGAGTAACGGAATGGAAGGAAGGCAAGGCAAAGCAAGGAAGGCTATGGCAAGGTGAAACAAGGCTAAGGCACCACAACGCACGGCTAGGCAATGCACGGCCAGCCAAGGAAAAGGTAACGCAAGGCAAGGCACTGTGAGGCAAGGCAAGGCTAATGCACGACAGCGCAAGGCTAGGCAATGCACGGAAGGCAAGCAAAGAGTAACGGAAACCCAGGAAGGCAAGGGAAACCAAGGCAAGGCAAGGGTAACGGAAGTAACGGCACGGCAAGGGGAAACAAGGCTAAGGCACGACAACGCACGGCTAGGCAATGCACGGCAAGGCAAGGAAAGGGTAACGCCAGGCAAGGCACGGTCAGGCAAGGCAAGGCTAATGCACGACAAGGCAAGGCTTGGCAGTGCACGGCAAGGCAAGGAAAGGGTAACGCAAGGCAAGGCACTGTCAGGCGAGGCAAGGCTAAGGCACGACAACGCAAGGCTAGGCAATGCATGGAAGGAAAGCAAAGAGTAACGGAAGGCAAGGAAAGCAAGGGAAAGCAAGGCAAGGCAAGGGTAACGGAAGGAACGGCACGGCAAGGGGAAACAAGGCTAAGGCACGACAACACAGGGCTAGGCAATGCAGGGCAAGGCAAGGAAAGGGTAACGCAAGGCAAGGCACGGTTTGGGGAGGCAAGGCTAATGCACGACAACCCAAGGCTAGGCAATGCACGGAAGGCAAGCAAAGAGTAACGGAAGGCAAGGAATGCAAGGCAAAGCAAGGCAACGCAAGCAAGGCTATGGCAAGGTGAAAAAAGGCTAAGGCACGACCACGCAAGGCTAGGCAATGCACGGAAGGCAAGCAAAGAGTAACGGAAGGCAAGGAAGGCAAGGCAAAGCAAGGCAACGCAAGCAAGGCTATGGCAAGGTGAAAAAAGGCTAAGACACGACAACGCAAGGCTAGGCAATGCACGGAAGGCAAGCAAAGAGTAACGGAAGGCAAGGAAGGCAAGGGAAAGCAAGGCAAGGGTAACGGAAGGAACGGCACGGCAAGGGCAAACAAGGCTAAGGCACGACAACGAACGGCTAGGCAATGCACTGCAAGGCAAGGAAAGGGTAACGCATGGGAAAGCACGGTCAGGCGAGGCAAGGCTAAGGCACGACAACCCAAGGCTAGGCAATGCACGAAAGGCAAGCAAAGAGAAACGGAAGGTAAGGAAGGAAAGGGAAAGCAAAGAAAGGCAAGTGTAACGGAAGGAACCGCACGGCAAGGGGAAACAAGGCTAAGGCACGACAACGCACGGCTAGGCAATGCACGGCAAGGCAAGCAAAGGGTAACGCAAGGAAAGGCACGGTGAGGCTAGGCAAGGCTAATGCACGAAAACGCAAGGCTAGGCGATGCACGACAATGCAAGGAAAGCTTAAAGCAAAGGAAGGCAAGGTCAGGCGAGATAAGGCTAAGGGACGACAACGCAAGGCTAGGAAATTCAGGGAAGGCAAGCAAAGAGTAACGGAAGGTAAGCAAGGCAAGGAAAAGGAAGGAAAGGCCAGGGTAACGGAAGGAACGGCACGGCAAGGGGAAACAAGTCTAAGGCACGACAGCGAACGCTAGGCAATGAACGGCAAGGCAAGGAAAGGGTAACGCATTTGAAAGCACGGTCAGGCGAGGCAACGGTAAGGCACGACAACTCAAGGCTAGGCAATGCACGGAAGGCAAGCAAAGAGTAACGGAAGGTAAGGAAGGCAAGGGTAAGGAAGGAAAGGCAAGTGTAACGGAAGGAACGGCACGGCAAGGGGAAACAAGGCTAAGGCACGACAACGCACGGCTAGGCAATGCACGGAAAGGCAAGGAAAGGGTAACGCATGGGAAAGCACGGTCAGGCGATGCAAGGCTAAGGCATGACAACGCAAGGCTAGGCAATGCACGGAAAGCAAGCAAAGAGTAACGGAACGCAAGGAAGGCATGGGAAAGCAAGGGAAGGCAAGGGTAACGGAAGGAACGGCACGGCAAGGGGTAACAAGGCTAAGGCACGGCAACGCAGGGTTAGGCAATGCACGGCAAGGCAAGGAAATGGTAACGCAAGGGAAGGCACGGTCAGGTGAGGCAAGGATAAGGCACGACAATGCAAGGCTAGGCAATGCACGGCAAGGCAAGGAAAGAGTAACAGAAGGAAAGGAAGGCAAGTCAAAGCCAGTCAAGGCAAGTGTAACAAAAGGCACGCCACGGCAAGGGGAAACAAGGCTAAGGCACGACAACGCACGGCTAGGCAATGCACGGCAAGGCAAGGAAAGGGTAACGCAAGGCAAGGCACGGTGAGGCTAGGCAAGGCTAATGCACGACAACGCAAGGCTAGGCAATGCACGACAATGCAAGGAAAGCTTAAAGCAAAGGAAGGCACGGTCAGGCGAGATAAGGCTAAGGCACGACAACGCAAGGCTAGGCAATGCAGGGAAGGGAAGCAAAGAGTAACGGAAGGTAAGCAAGGCAAGGAAAAGCAAGGAAAGGCAAGGGTAACGGAAGGAACTGCACGGCAAGGGGAAACAAGGTTAAGGCACGGCAACGCAGGCTGGGCAATGCACGGCAAGGCAAGGAAAGGGTAACGCATGGGAAAGCACGGTCAGGGGAGGCAAGGCTAAGGCACGACAACGCAAGGCTTGGCAATGCACGGAAGGCAAGCAAAGAGTAACGGAAGGTAAGGAAGGCAAGGGAAAGCAAAGAAAGGCAAGTGTAACGGAAGGAACGGCACGGCAAGGGGAAACAAGGCTAAGGCACGACAACGCACGCTAGGCAATGCACGGCAAGGCAAGGAAAGGGTAACGCATGGGAAAGCACGGTCAGGCGAGGCAAGGCTAAGGAAAGCCAACGCAAGGCTAGGCAATGCACGGAAAGCAAGCAAGGAGTAACGGAATGCAAGGAAGGAAAGGGAAAGCAAGGGAAGGCAAGGGTAACGGAAGGAACGGCACGACAAGGGGTAACAAGGCTAAGGCACGACAACACACGGCTAGGAAATGCACGGCAAGGCAAGGAAAGGGTAACGCAAGGCAAGGCACGGTGAGGCTAGGCAAGGTTAATGCACGACAACGCAAGGCTAGGCAATGCACGACAATGCAAGGAAAGCTTAAAGCAAAGGAAGGCACGGTCAGGCGAGATAAGGCTAAGGCACGACAACGCAAGGCTAGGCAATGCACGGAAGGCAAGCCAAGAGTAACGGAATGGAAGGAAGGCAAGGCAAAGCAAGGAAGGCTATGGCAAGGTGAAACAAGGCTAAGGCACCACAACGCACGGCTAGGCAATGCACGGCCAGCCAAGGAAAAGGTAACGCAAGGCAAGGCACTGTGAGGCAAGGCAAGGCTAATGCACGACAGCGCAAGGCTAGGCAATGCACGGAAGGCAAGCAAAGAGTAACGGAAACCCAGGAAGGCAAGGGAAACCAAGGCAAGGCAAGGGTAACGGAAGTAACGGCACGGCAAGGGGAAACAAGGCTAAGGCACGACAACGCACGGCTAGGCAATGCACGGCAAGGCAAGGAAAGGGTAACGCCAGGCAAGGCACGGTCAGGCAAGGCAAGGCTAATGCACGACAAGGCAAGGCTTGGCAGTGCACGGCAAGGCAAGGAAAGGGTAACGCAAGGCAAGGCACTGTCAGGCGAGGCAAGGCTAAGGCACGACAACGCAAGGCTAGGCAATGCACGGAAGGAAAGCAAAGAGTAACGGAAGGCAAGGAAAGCAAGGGAAAGCAAGGCAAGGCAAGGGTAACGGAAGGAACGGCACGGCAAGGGGAAACAAGGCTAAGGCACGACAACACAGGGCTAGGCAATGCAGGGCAAGGCAAGGAAAGGGTAACGCAAGGCAAGGCACGGTTTGGGGAGGCAAGGCTAATGCACGACAACCCAAGGCTAGGCAATGCACGGAAGGCAAGCAAAGAGTAACGGAAGGCAAGGAAGGCAAGGCAAAGCAAGGCAACGCAAGCAAGGCTATGGCAAGGTGAAAAAAGGCTAAGACACGACAACGCAAGGCTAGGCAATGCACGGAAGGCAAGCAAAGAGTAACGGAAGGCAAGGAAGGCAAGGGAAAGCAAGGCAAGGGTAACGGAAGGAACGGCACGGCAAGGGCAAACAAGGCTAAGGCACGACAACGAACGGCTAGGCAATGCACTGCAAGGCAAGGAAAGGGTAACGCATGGGAAAGCACGGTCAGGCGAGGCAAGGCTAAGGCACGACAACCCAAGGCTAGGCAATGCACGGAAGGCAAGCAAAGAGAAACGGAAGGTAAGGAAGGAAAGGGAAAGCAAAGAAAGGCAAGTGTAACGGAAGGAACCGCACGGCAAGGGGAAACAAGGCTAAGGCACGACAACGCACGGCTAGGCAATGCACGGCAAGGCAAGCAAAGGGTAACGCAAGGAAAGGCACGGTGAGGCTAGGCAAGGCTAATGCACAAAAACGCAAGGCTAGGCGATGCACGACAATGCAAGGAAAGCTTAAAGCAAAGGAAGGCAAGGTCAGGCGAGATAAGGCTAAGGGACGACAACGCAAGGCTAGGAAATTCAGGGAAGGCAAGCAAAGAGTAACGGAAGGTAAGCAAGGCAAGGAAAAGGAAGGAAAGGCCAGGGTAACGGAAGGAACGGCACGGCAAGGGGAAACAAGTATAAGGCACGACAGCGAACGCTAGGCAATGAACGGCAAGGCAAGGAAAGGGTAACGCATTTGAAAGCACGGTCAGGCGAGGCAACGCTAAGGCACGACAACGCAAGGCTAGGCAATGCACGGAAGGCAAGCAAAGAGTAACGGAAGGTAAGGAAGGCAAGGGAAAGGAAGGAAAGGCAAGTGTAACGGAAGGAACGGCACGGCAAGGGGAAACAAGGCTAAGGCACGACAACGCACGGCTAGGCAATGCACGGCAAGGTAAGGAAAGGGTAACGCATGGGAAAGCACGGTCAGGCGATGCAAGGCTAAGGCATGACAACGCAAGGCTAGGCAATGCACGGAAAGCAAGCAAAGAGTAACGGAACGCAAGGAAGGCATGGGAAAGCAAGGGAAGGCAAGGGTAACGGAAGGAACGGCACGGCAAGGGGTAACAAGGCTAAGGCACGGCAACGCAGGGTTAGGCAATGCACGGCAAGGCAAGGAAATGGTAACGCAGGGGAAGGCACGGTCAGGTGAGGCAAGGATAAGGCACGACAATGCAAGGCTAGGCAATGCACGGCAAGGCAAGGAAAGAGTAACAGAAGGAAAGGAAGGCAAGTCAAAGCCAGTCAAGGCAAGTGTAACAAAAGGCACGCCACGGCAAGGGGAAACAAGGCTAAGGCACGACAACGCACGGCTAGGCAATGCACGGCAAGGCAAGGAAAGGGTAACGCAAGGCAAGGCACGGTGAGGCTAGGCAAGGCTAATGCACGACAACGCAAGGCTAGGCAATGCACGACAATGCAAGGAAAGCTTAAAGCAAAGGAAGGCACGGTCAGGCGAGATAAGGCTAAGGCACGACAACGCAAGGCTAGGCAATGCAGGGAAGGGAAGCAAAGAGTAACGGAAGGTAAGCAAGGCAAGGAAAAGCAAGGAAAGGCAAGGGTAACGGAAGGAACTGCACGGCAAGGGGAAACAAGGTTAAGGCACGGCAACGCAGGCTGGGCAATGCACGGCAAGGCAAGGAAAGGGTAACGCATGGGAAAGCACGGTCAGGGGAGGCAAGGCTAAGGCACGACAACGCAAGGCTTGGCAATGCACAGAAGGCAAGCAAAGAGTAACGGAAGGTAAGGAAGGCAAGGGAAAGCAAAGAAAGGCAAGTGTAACGGAAGGAACGGCACGGCAAGGGGAAACAAGGCTAAGGCACGACAACGCACGCTAGGCAATGCACGGCAAGGCAAGGAAAGGGTAACGCATGGGAAAGCACGGTCAGGCGAGGCAAGGCTAAGGAAAGCCAACGCAAGGCTAGGCAATGCACGGAAAGCAAGCAAGGAGTAACGGAATGCAAGGAAGGAAAGGGAAAGCAAGGGAAGGCAAGGGTAACGGAAGGAACGGCACGACAAGGGGTAACAAGGCTAAGGCACGACAACACACGGCTAGGAAATGCACGGCAAGGCAAGGAAAGGGTAACGCAAGGCAAGGCACGGTGAGGCTAGGCAAGGTTAATGCACGACAACGCAAGGCTAGGCAATGCACGACAATGCAAGGAAAGCTTAAAGCAAAGGAAGGCACGGTCAGGCGAGATAAGGCTAAGGCACGACAACGCAAGGCTAGGCAATGCACGGAAGGCAAGCAAAGAGTAACGGAATGGAAGGAAGGCAAGGCAAAGCAAGGAAGGCTATGGCAAGGTGAAACAAGGCTAAGGCACCACAACGCACGGCTAGGCAATGCACGGCCAGCCAAGGAAAAGGTAACGCAAGGCAAGGCACTGTGAGGCAAGGCAAGGCTAATGCACGACAGCGCAAGGCTAGGCAATGCACGGAAGGGAAGCAAAGTGTAACAGAAGGTAAGCAAGGCAAGAAAAAGCAAGGAAAGTCAAGGGTAACGGAAGTAACGGCACGGCAAGGGAAAACAAGGCTAAGGCACGACAACGCACGCTAGGCAATGCAAGGCAAGGGAAGGAAAGGGTAACGCATGGGAAAGCACGGTCAGGCAAGGCAAGGCTAATGCACGACAAGGCAAGGCTTGGCAGTGCACGGCAAGGCAAGGAAAGGGTAACGCAAGGCAAGGCACTGTCAGGCGAGGCAAGGCTAAGGCACGACAACGCAAGGCTAGGCAATGCATGGAAGGAAAGCAAAGAGTAACGGAAGGCAAGGAAAGCAAGGGAAAGCAAGGCAAGGCAAGGGTAACGGAAGGAACGGCACGGCAAGGGGAAACAAGGCTAAGGCACGACAACACAGGGCTAGGCAATGCAGGGCAAGGCAAGGAAAGGGTAACGCAAGGCAAGGCACGGTTTGGGGAGGCAAGGCTAATGCACGACAACCCAAGGCTAGGCAATGCACGGAAGGCAAGCAAAGAGTAACGGAAGGCAAGGAATGCAAGGCAAAGCAAGGCAACGCAAGCAAGGCTATGGCAAGGTGAAAAAAGGCTAAGGCACGACCACGCAAGGCTAGGCAATGCACGGAAGGCAAGCAAAGAGTAACGGAAGGCAAGGAAGGCAAGGCAAAGCAAGGCAACGCAAGCAAGGCTATGGCAAGGTGAAAAAAGGCTAAGACACGACAACGCAAGGCTAGGCAATGCACGGAAGGCAAGCAAAGAGTAACGGAAGGCAAGGAAGGCAAGGGAAAGCAAGGCAAGGGTAACGGAAGGAACGGCACGGCAAGGGCAAACAAGGCTAAGGCACGACAACGAACGGCTAGGCAATGCACTGCAAGGCAAGGAAAGGGTAACGCATGGGAAAGCACGGTCAGGCGAGGCAAGGCTAAGGCACGACAACCCAAGGCTAGGCAATGCACGAAAGGCAAGCAAAGAGAAACGGAAGGTAAGGAAGGAAAGGGAAAGCAAAGAAAGGCAAGTGTAACGGAAGGAACCGCACGGCAAGGGGAAACAAGGCTAAGGCACGACAACGCACGGCTAGGCAATGCACGGCAAGGCAAGCAAAGGGTAACGCAAGGAAAGGCACGGTGAGGCTAGGCAAGGCTAATGCACGAAAACGCAAGGCTAGGCGATGCACGACAATGCAAGGAAAGCTTAAAGCAAAGGAAGGCAAGGTCAGGCGAGATAAGGCTAAGGGACGACAACGCAAGGCTAGGAAATTCAGGGAAGGCAAGCAAAGAGTAACGGAAGGTAAGCAAGGCAAGGAAAAGGAAGGAAAGGCCAGGGTAACGGAAGGAACGGCACGGCAAGGGGAAACAAGTCTAAGGCACGACAGCGAACGCTAGGCAATGAACGGCAAGGCAAGGAAAGGGTAACGCATTTGAAAGCACGGTCAGGCGAGGCAACGGTAAGGCACGACAACTCAAGGCTAGGCAATGCACGGAAGGCAAGCAAAGAGTAACGGAAGGTAAGGAAGGCAAGGGTAAGGAAGGAAAGGCAAGTGTAACGGAAGGAACGGCACGGCAAGGGGAAACAAGGCTAAGGCACGACAACGCACGGCTAGGCAATGCACGGAAAGGCAAGGAAAGGGTAACGCATGGGAAAGCACGGTCAGGCGATGCAAGGCTAAGGCATGACAACGCAAGGCTAGGCAATGCACGGAAAGCAAGCAAAGAGTAACGGAAAGCAAGGAAGGCAAGGGAAAGCAAGGGAAGGCAAGGGTAACGGAAGGAACGGCACGGCAAGGGCTAAGAAGGCTAAGGCACGACAACGCAGGGCTAGGCAATGCACGGCAAGGCAAGGAAAGGGTAACGGAAGGAAAGGTAGGCAAGTCAAAGCCAGGCAAGGCAAGTGTAACAAAAGGCACGCCACGGCAAGGGGAAACAAGGCTAAGGCACGACAACGCACGGCTAGGCAATGCACGGCAAGGCAAGGAAAGGGTAACGCAAGGCAAGGCACGGTGAAGCTAGGCAAGGCTAATGCACGACAACGCAAGACTAGGCAATGCACGACAATGCAAGGAAAGCTTAAAGCAAAGGAAGGCACGGTCAGGCGATATAAGGCTAAGGCAAGACAACGCAAGGCTAGGCAATGCAGGGAAGGGAAGCAAAGAGTAACGGAAGGTAAGCAAGGCAAGGAAAAGCAAGGAAAGGCAAGGATAACGGAAGGAACTGCACGGCAAGGGGAAACAAGGCTAAGGCACGGCAACGCAGGCTGGGCAATGCACGGCAAGGCAAGGAAAGGGTAACGCATGGGAAAGCACGGTCAGGCGAGGCAAGGCTAAGGCACGACAACGCAAGGCTAGGAAATTCAGGGAAGGCAAGCAAAGAGTAACGGAAGGTAAGGAAGGCAAGGAAAAGCAAGGAAAGGCAAGGGTAACGGAAGGAACGGCACGGCAAGGGCGAACAAGTCTAAGGCACGACACCGAACGCTAGGCAATGAACGGCAAGGCAAGGAAAGGGTAACGCATGGGAAAGCACGGTCAGGCGAGGCAAGGCTAAGGCACGACAACGCAAGGCTAGGCAATGTACGGAAGGCAAGCAAAGAGTAACGGAAGGTAAGGAAGGCAAGGGAAAGCAAGGAAAGGCAAGGGTAACGGAAGGAACGGCACGGCAAGTGGTAAGAAGGCTAAGGCACGACAACGCAGGGCTAGACAATGCACGGCAAGGCAAGGAAAGGGTAACGCAAGGCAAGGCACGGTGAGGCTAGGCAAGGCTAATGCCCGACAACGCAAGGCTAGGCAATGCACGACAATGCAAGGTAAGCTTAAAGCAAAGGAAGGCACGGTCAGGCGAGATAAGGCTAAGGCACGACAACGCAAGGCTAGGCAATGCACGGAAGGCAAGCAAAGAGTAACGGAAGGTAAGGAAGGCAAGGGAAAGCAAAGAAAGGCAAGTGTAACGGAAGGAACGGCACGGCAAGGGGAAACAAGGCTAAGGCACGACAACGCACGCTAGGCAATGCACGGCAAGGCAAGGAAAGGGTAACGCATGGGAAAGCACGGTCAGGCGAGGCAAGGCTAAGGCACGACAACGCAAGGCTAGGAAATGAACGGAAGGCAAGCAAAGAGTAACGGAAAGTAAGGAAGGCAAGGAAAAGCAAGGAAAGGCAAGGGTAACGGAAGGAACGGCACGGCAAGGGGGAACAAGTCTAAGGCACGACACCGAACGCTAGGCAATAATCGGCAAGGCAAGGAAAGGGTAACGCATGGGAAAGCACGGTCAGGCGAGGCAAGGCTAAGGCACGACAACGCAAGGCTAGGCAATGCACGGAAGGCAAGCAAAGAGTAACGGAAGGTAAGGAAGGCAAGGGAAAGCAAGGAAAGGCAAGTGTAACGGAAGGAACGGCACGGCAAGGGGAAACAAGGCTAAGGCACGACAACGCACGCTAGGCAATGCACGGCAAGGCAAGGAAAGGGTAACGCATGGGAAAGCACGGTCAGGCGAGGCAAGCCTAAGGCATGACAACGCAAGGCTAGGCAATGCACGGAAAGCAAGCAAAGAGTAACGGAACGCAAGGAAGGCAAGGGAAAGCAAGGGAAGGCAAGGGTAACGGAAGAAACGGCACGGCAAGGGGTAACAAGTCTAAGGCACGACAACGCACGCTAGGCAATGCACGGCAAGGCAAGGAAAGGGTAACGCATGGGAAAGAACGGTCAGGGGAGGCAAAGCTAAGGCACGACAACGCAAGGCTAGGAAATTCAGGGAAGGCAAGCAAAGAGTAACGGAAGGTAAGGAAGGCAAGGAAAAGCAAGGAAAGGCAAGGGTAACGGAAGGAACGGCACGGCAAGGGGGAACAAGTCTAAGGCACGACACCGAACGCTAGGCAATGAACGGCAAGGCAAGACAAGGGTAACGCATGGGAAAGCACGGTCAGGCGAGGCAAGGCTAAGGCACGACAACGCAAGTCTAGGCAATGCACGGAAGGCAAGCAAAGAGTAACGGAAGGTAAGGAAGGCAAGGGAAAGCAAAGAAAGGCAAGTGTAACGGAAGGAACGGCAGGGCAAGGGGAAACAAGGCTAAGGCACGACAACGCACGCTAGGCAATGCACGGCAAGGCAAGGAAAGGGTAACGCATGGGAAAGCACGGTCAGGCGAGGCAAGGCTAAGGCATGACAACGCAAGGCTAGGCAATGCAGGAAAAGCAAGCAAAGAGTAACGGAACGCAAGGAAGGCAAGGGAAAGCAAGGGAAGGCAAGGGTAACGGAAGGAACGGCACGGCAAGGGCTAAGAAGGCTAAGGCACGACAACGCAGGGCTAGGCAATGCACGGCAAGGCAAGGAAAGGGTAACGCAGGGGAAGGCACGGTCAGGTGAGGCAAGGATAAGGCACGACAATGCAAGGCTAGGCAATGCACGGCAAGGCAAGGAAAGAGTAACGGAAGGAAAGGAAGGCAAGGCAAAGCCAGGCAAGGCAAGTGTAACAAAAGGCACGCCACGGCAAGGGGAATCAAGGCTAAGGCACGACAACGCACGGCTAGGCAATGCACGGCAAGGCAAGGAAAGGGTAACGCAAGGCAAGGCACGGTGAGGCTAGGCAAGGCTAATGCACGACAACGCAAGGCTAGGCAATGCACGACAATGCAAGGAAAGCTTAAAGCAAAGGAAGGCACGGTCAGGCGAGATAAGGCTAAGGCACGACAACGCAAGGCTAGGCAATGCACGGAAGGCAAGCAAAGAGTAACGGAAGGTAAGGAAGGCAAGGGAAAGCAAAGAAAGGCAAGTGTAACGGAAGGAACGGCACGGCAAGGGGAAACAAGGCTAAGGCACGACAACGCACGCTAGGCAATGCACGGCAAGGCAAGGAAAGAGTAACGCATGGGAAAGCACGGCAAGGGGAAACAAGGCTAAGGCACGACAACGCACGCTAGGCAATGCACGGCAAGGCAAGGAAAGGGTAACGCAAGGCAAGGCACGGTTAGGCGAGGCAAGGCTAAGGCACGACAACGTTAGGCTAGGCAATGCACGGAAGGCAAGCAAAGAGTAACGGAAGGCAAGGAATGCAAGGCAAAGCAAGGCAACGCAAGCAAGTCTATGGCAAGGTGAAAAAAGGCTAAGGCACGACAACGCAAGGCTAGGCAATGCACGGAAGGCAAGCAAAGAGTAACGGAAGGCAAGGAAAAGCAAGGCAACGCAAGCAAGGCTATGGCAAGGTGAAACAAGGCTAAGGCACCACAACGCACGGCTAGGCAATGCACGGCCAGCCAAGGAAAAGGTAACGCAAGGCAAGGCACTGTGAGGCAAGTCAAAGCTAATGCACGACAGCGCAAGGCTAGGCAATGCACGGAAGGCAAGCAAAGAGTAACGGAAACCAAGGAAGGCAAGGGAAACCAAGGCAAGGCAAGGGTAACGGAAGTAACGGCACGGCAAGGGGAAACAAGGCTAAGGCACGACAACGCACGGCTAGGCAATGCAAGGCAAGGCAAGGAAAGGGTAACGCCAGGCAAGGCACGGCCAGGCAAGGCAAGGCTAATGCACGACAACGCGAGGCTAGGCAATGCACGGCAAGGCAAGGAAAGGGTAACGCAAGGCAAGGCATTGTCAGGCGAGGCAAGGCTAAGGCACGACAACGCAAGGCTAGGCAATGCACGGAAGGTAATCAAAGAGTAACGGAAGGCAAGGAAGGCAAGGGAAAGCAAGGCAAGGCAAGGGTAACGGAAGGAACGGCACTTCAAGGGGAAACAAGGCTAAGGCACGACAACACAGGGCTAGGCAATGCAGGGCAAGGCAATGAAAGGGTAACGCAAGGCAAGGCACGGTTTGGGGAGGCAAGGCTAATGCACGACAACCCAAGGCTAGGCAATGCACGGAAGGCAAGCAAAGAGTAACGGAAGGCAAGGAATGCAAGGCAAAGCAAGGCAACGCAAGCAAGGCTATGGCAAGGTGAAAAAAGGCTAAGGCACGACCACGCAAGGCTAGGCAATGCACGGAAGGCAAGCAAAGAGTAACGGAAGGCAAGGAAGGCAAGGCAAAGCAAGGCAACGCAAGCAAGGCTATGGCAAGGTGAAAAAAGGCTAAGACACGACAACGCAAGGCTAGGCAATGCACGGAAGGCAAGCAAAGAGTAACGGAAGGCAAGGAAGGCAAGGGAAAGCAAGGCAAGGGTAACGGAAGGAACGGCACGGCAAGGGCAAACAAGGCTAAGGCACGACAACGAACGGCTAGGCAATGCACGGCAAGGCAAGGAAAGGGTAACGCATGGGAAGGCACGGTCATCCGAGGCAAGGCTAAGGCACGACAAACAAGGCTAGGCAATGCACGGAAGGAATGCAAAGAGTAACGGAAGTCAAGGAACACAAGGGAAAGCAAGGCAAGTCAAGGGTAACGGAAGGAACCGCACGGCAAGGGGAAACAAGGCTAAGGCACGACAACGCAAGGCTAGGCAATGCACGGCAAGGCAAGGAAAGGGTAACGCAAGGCAAGGCACGGTGAGGCTAGGCAAGGCTAATGCACGAAAACGCAAGGCTAGGCGATGCACGACAATGCAAGGAAAGCTTAAAGCAAAGGAAGGCAAGGTCAGGCGAGATAAGGCTAAGGCACGACAACGCAAGGCTAGGAAATTCAGGGAAGGCAAGCAAAGAGTAACGGAAGGTAAGCAAGGCAAGGAAAAGGAAGGAAAGGCCAGAGTAACGGAAGGAACGGCACGGCAAGGGGAAACAAGTCTAAGGCACGACACCGAACGCTAGGCAATGAACGGAAAGGCAAGGAAAGGGTAACGCATGGGAAAGCACGGTCAGGCGATGCAAGGCTAAGGCATGACAACGCAAGGCTAGGCAATGCACGGAAAGCAAGCAAAGAGTAACGGAAGGTAAGGAAGGCAAGGGAAAGGAAGGAAAGGCAAGTGTAACGGAAGGAACGGCACGGCAAGGGGAAACAAGTCTAAGGCACGACAACGCACGGCTAGGCAATGCACGGAAAGGCAAGGAAAGGGTAACGCATGGGAAAGCACGGTCAGGCGATGCAAGGCTAAGGCATGACAACGCAAGGCTAGGCAATGCACGGAAAGCAAGCAAAGAGTAACGGAACGCAAGGAAGGCAAGGGAAAGCAAGGGAAGGCAAGGGTAACGGAAGGAACGGCACGGCAAGGGGTAACAAGGCTAAGGCACGGCAACGCAGGGCTAGGCAATGCCCGGCAAGGCAAGGAAAGGGTAACGCAGGGGAAGGCACGGTCAGGTGAGGCAAGGATAAGGCACGACAATGCAAGGCTAGGCAATGCACGGCAAGGCAAGGAAAGAGTAACGGAAGGAAAGGAAGGCAAGTCAAAGCCAGGAAAGGCAAGTGTAACAAAAGGCACGCCACGTCAAGGGGAAACAAGGCTAAGGCACGACAACGCACGCTAGGCAATGCACGGCAAGGCAAGGAAAGGGTAACGCATGGGAAAGCACGGTCAGGCGAGGCAAGGCTAAGGCACGACAACGCAAGGCTAGGAAATTCAGGGAAGGCAAGCAAAGA
Organism: Macrotis lagotis; assembly: GCF_037893015.1. Classification (NCBI taxonomy): domain Eukaryota; kingdom Metazoa; phylum Chordata; class Mammalia; order Peramelemorphia; family Peramelidae; genus Macrotis; species Macrotis lagotis. The sequence goes on along the minus strand of NW_027422300.1, from coordinate 167,190 downwards.
GTAACGGAAGGTAAGGAAGGCAAGGAAAAGCAAGGAAAGGCAAGGGTAACGGAAGGAACGGCACGGCAAGGGGGAACAAGTCTAAGGCACGACACCGAACGCTAGGCAATAAACGGCAAGGCAAGGAAAGGGTAACGCATGGGAAAGCACGGTCAGGCGAGGCAAGGCTAAGGCACGACAACGCAAGGCTAGGCAATGCACGGAAGGCAAGCAAAGAGTAACGGAAGGTAAGGAAGGCAAGGGAAAGCAAGGAAAGGCAAGTGTAACGGAAGGAACGGCACGGCAAGGGGAAACAAGGCTAAGGCACGACAACGCACGCTAGGCAATGAACGGCAAGGCAAGGAAAGGGTAACGCATGGGAAAGCACGGTCAGGCGAGGCAAGGCTAAGGCACGACAACGCAAGGCTAGGCAATGCACGGAAGGCAAGCAAAGAGTAACGGAAGGTAAGGAAGGCAAGGGAAAGCAAGGAAAGGCAAGTGTAACGGAAGGAACGGCAGGGCAAGGGGAAACAAGGCTAAGGCACGACAACGCACGCTAGGCAATGCACTGCAAGGCAAGGAAAGGGTAACGCATGGGAAAGCACGGTCAGGCGAGGCAAGGCTAAGGCACGACAACGCAAGGCTAGGCAATGCACGGAAAGCAAGCAAAGAGTAACGGAACGCAAGGAAGGCAAGGGAAAGCAAGTGAAGGCAAGGGTAACGGAAGGAACGGCACGGCAAGGGCTAAGAAGGCTAAGGCACGACAACGCAGGGCTAGGCAATGCACGGCAAGGCAAGGAAAGGGTAACGCAGGGGAAGGCACGGTCAGGTGAGGCAAGGATAAGGTACGACAATGCAAGGCTAGGCAATGCACAGCAAGGCAAGGAAAGAGTAACGGAAGGAAAGGAAGGCAAGGCAAAGCCAGGCAAGGCAAGTGTAACAAAAGGCACGCCACGGCAAGGGGAATCAAGGCTAAGGCACGACAACGCACGGCTAGGCAATGCACGGCAAGGCAAGGAAAGTGTAACGCACGGCAAGGCACGGTGAGGCTGGGCAAGGCTAATGCACGACAACGCAAGGCTAGGCAATGCACGACAATGCAAGGAAAGCTTAAAGCAAAGGAAGGCACGGTCAGGCGAGATAAGGCTAAGGCACGACAACGCAAGGCTAGGCAATGCACGGAAGGCAAGCAAAGAGTAACGGAAGGTAAGGAAGGCAAAGGAAAGCAAAGAAAGGCAAGTGTAACGGAAGGAACGGCACGGCAAGGGGAAACAAGGCTAAGGCACGACAACGCACGCTAGGCAATGCACGGCAAGGCAAGGAAAGGGTAACGCATGGGAAAGCACGGTCAGGCGAGGCAAGCCTAAGGCATGACAACGCAAGGCTAGGCAATGCACGGAAGGCAAGCAAAGAGTAACGGAAGGCAAGGAATGCAAGGCAAAGCAAGGCAACGCAAGCAAGTCTATGGCAAGGTGAAAAAAGGCTAAGGCACGACAACGCAAGGCTAGGCAATGCACGGAAGGCAAGCAAAGAGTAACGGAAGGGAAGGAAGGCAAGGCAAAGCAAGCAAGGCTATGGCAAGGTGAAACAAGGCTAAGGCACCACAACGCACGTCTAGGCAATGCACGGCCAGCCAAGGAAAAGGTAACGCAAGGCAAGGCACTGTGAGGCAAGTCAAAGCTAATGCACGACAGCGCAAGGCTAGGCAATGCACGGAAGGCAAGCAAAGAGTAACGGAAACCAAGGAAGGCAAGGGAAACCAAGGCAAGGCAAGGGTAACGGAAGTAACGGCACGGCAAGGGGAAACAAGGCTAAGGCACGACAACGCACGGCTAGGCAATGCAAGGCAAGGCAAGGAAAGGGTAACGCCAGGCAAGGCACGGCCAGGCAAGGCAAGGCTAATGCACGACAAGGCAAGGCTTGGCAGTGCACGGCAAGGCAAGGAAAGGGTAACGCAAGGCAAGGCACTGTCAGGCGAGGCAAGGCTAAGGCACGACAACGCAAGGCTAGGCAATGCAGGGCAAGGCAATGAAAGGGTAACGCATGGGAAAGCACGGTCAGGCGAGGCAAGGCTAAGGCACGACAACGCAAGACTAGGCAATGCACGGAAGGCAAGCAAAGAGTAACGGAAGGTAAGGAAGGCAAGGGAAAGCAAGGAAAGGCAAGTGTAACGGAAGGAACGGCACGGCAAGGGGTAAGAAGGCTAAGGCACGACAACGCAGGGCTAGGCAATGCAAGGCAAGGCAAGGAAAGGGTAACGCAGGGGAAGGCACGGTCAGGTGAGGCAAGGATAAGGCACGACAATGCAAGGCTAGGCAATGCACGGCAAGGCAAGGAAAGAGTAACGGAAGGAAAGGAAGGCAAGGCAAAGCCAGGCAAGGCAAGTGTAACAAAAGGCACGCCACGGCAAGGGGAATCAAGGCTAAGGCACGACAACGCACGGCTAGGCAATGCACGGCAAGGCAAGGAAAGGGTAACGCAAGGCAAGGCACGGTGAGGCTAGGCAAGGCTAATGCACGACAACGCAAGGCTAGGCAATGCACGACAATGCAAGGAAAGCTTAAAGCAAAGGAAGGCACGGTCAGGCGAGATAAGGCTAAGGCACGACAACGCAAGGCTAGGCAATGCACGGAAGGCAAGCAAAGAGTAACGGAAGGTAAGGAAGGCAAGGGAAAGCAAAGAAAGGCAAGTGTAACGGAAGGAACGGCACGGCAAGGGGAAACAAGGCTAAGGCACGACAACGCACGCTAGGCAATGCACGGCAAGGCAAGGAAAGGGTAACGCATGGGAAAGCACGGTCAGGCGAGGCAAGCCTAAGGCATGACAACGCAAGGCTAGGCAATGCACGGAAAGCAAGCAAAGAGTAACGGAACGCAAGGAAGGCAAGGGAAAGCAAGGGAAGGCAAGGGTAACGGAAGGAACGGCACGGCAAGGGGTAACAAGGCTAAGGCACGAAAACGCAGGGCTAGGCAATGCACGGCAAGGCAAGGAAAGAGTAACGGAAGGAAAGGAAGGCAAGGCAAAGCCAGGCAAGGCAAGTGTAACAAAAGGCACGCAACGGCAAGGGGAAACAAGGCTAAGGCACGACAACACATGGCTAGGAAATGCACGGCAAGGCAAGGAAAGGGTAACGCAAGGCAAGGCACGGTGAGCCTAGGCAAGGTTAATGCACGACAACGCAAGGCTAGGCAATGCACGACAATGCAAGGAAAGCTTAAAGCAAAGGAAGGCACGGTCAGGCGAGATAAGGCTAAGGCACGACAAGGCAAGGCTAGGCAATGCACGGAAGGCAAGCAAAGAGTAACGGAAGGTAAGGAAGGCAAGGGAAAGCAAGGAAAGGCAATGGTAACGGAAGGAACGGCACGGCAAGGGGAAACAAGGCTAAGGCACGACAACGCACGCTAGGCAATGCACGGCAAGGCAAGCAAAGGGTAACGCAAGGAAAGGCACGGTGAGGCTAGGCAAGGCTAATGCACGAAAATGCAAGGCTAGGCGATGCACGACAATGCAAGGAAAGCTTAAAGGAAAGGAAGGCAAGGCCAGGCGAGATAAGTCTAAGGCACGACAACGCAAGGCTAGGAAATTCAGGGAAGGCAAGCAAAGAGTAACGGAAGGTAAGCAAGGCAAGGAAAAGGAAGGAAAGTCCAGGGTAACGGAAGGAACGGCACGGCAAGGGGAAACAAAGCTAAAGCACGGCAACGCAGGCTAGGCAATGCACGACAATGCAAGGAAAGCTTAAAGCAAAGGAAGGCACGGTCAGGCGAGGCAAGGCTAAGGCACGACAACGCAAGGCTAGGCAATGCACAGAAGGCAAGCAAAGAGTAACGGAAGGTAAGGAAGGCAAGGGAAAGCAAGGAAAGGCAAGTGTAACGGAAGGAACTGCACGGCAAGGGGAAACAAGGTTAAGGCACGGCAACGCAGGCTGGGCAATGCACGGCAAGGCAAGGAAAGGGTAACGCAAGGCAAGGCACGGTGAGGCTAGGCAAGGCTAATGCACGACAACGCAAGGCTAGGCAATGCACGACAATGCAAGGAAAGCTTAAAGCAAAGGAAGGCACGGTCAGGCGAGATAAGGCTAAGGCACGACAACGCAAGGCTAGGCAATGCAGGGAAGGGAAGCAAAGAGTAACGGAAGGTAAGCAAGGGAAGGAAAAGCAAGGAAAGGCAAGGGTAACGGAAGGAACTGCACGGCAAGGGGAAACAAGGTTAAGGCACGGCAACGCAGGCTGGGCAATGCACGGCAAGGCAAGGAAAGGGTAACGCATGGGAAAGCACGGTCAGGGGAGGCAAGGCTAAGGCACGACAACGCAAGGCTTGGCAATGCACGGAAGGCAAGCAAAGAGTAATGGAAGGTAAGGAAGGCAAGGGAAAGCAAGGAAAGGCAATGGTAACGGAAGGAACGGCACGGTAAGGGGAAACAAGTCTAAGGCACGACAACGCACGCTACGCAATGCACGGCAAGGCAAGGAAAGGGTAACGCATGGGAAAGCACGGTCAGGCGAGGCAAGGCTAAGGCAAGACAACGCAAGGCTAGGCAATGCACGGAAAGCAAGCAAGGAGTAACGGAATGCAAGGAAGGAAAGGGAAAGCAAGGTAAGGCAAGGGTAACGGAAGGAACGGCACGGCAAGGGGAAACAAGGCTAAGGCACGACAACGCACGACTAGGAAATGCACGGCAAGGCAAGGAAAGGGTAACGCAAGGCAAGGCACGGTGAGGCTAGGCAAGGTTAATGCACGACAACGCAAGGCTAGGCAATGCACGATAATGCAAGGAAAGCTTAAAGCAAAGGAAGGCACGGTCAGGCGAGATAAGGCTAAGGCACGACAACGCAAGGCTAGGCAATGCACGGAAGGCAAGCAAAGAGTAACGGAAGGCAAGGAATGCAAGGGAAAGCAGGGGAAGGCAAGGGTAACGGAAGGAACGGCACGGTGAGGGGAAACAAGGCTAAGGCACGACAACGCAGGGCTAGGCAATGCACGGCAAGGCAAGGAAAGGGTAACGCAAGGCAAGGCACGGTTAGGCGAGGCAAGGGTAATGCACGACAACGCAAGGCTACGCAGTACACGGCTAGGCAAGGAAAGAGTAACGGAAGGAAAGGAAGGCAAAGCAAAGCAAGGCAAGGCAAGTGTAACAAAAGGCACGGCACGGCAAGGGGAAAGAAGGCTAAGGTACGGCAACGCAAGGCTAAGCAATGCACGGCCAGGCAAGGAAAGGGTAACGCAATGCAAGGCGCGGTGAGGCAAGGCAAGGCTAATGCACGACAACGCACGGCTAGGCAATGCACGGCAAGGCAAGGAAAGAGTAACGGAAGGAAAGGAAGGCAAGGCAAAGCAAGGCAACGCAAGCAAGGCTATGGCAAGGTGAAAACAGGCTAAGGCACGACAACGCACGGCTAGGCAATGCACGGCAAGGCAAGGAAAGGGTAACGGAATGGAAGGAAGGCAAGGCAAAGCAAGCAAGGCTATGGCAAGGTGAAACAAGGCTAAGGCACCACAACGCACGGCTAGGCAATGCACGGCCAGCCAAGGAAAAGGTAACGCAAGGGAAGGCACTGTGAGGCAAGGCAAGGCTAAGGCACGACAACGCAAGGCTAGGCAATGCACGGAAGGCAAGGAAAGAGTAACGGAAGGCAAGGAAGGCAAGGGAAAGCAAGGCAAGGCAAGGGTAACGGAAGTAACGGCACGGCAAGGGGAAACAAGGCTAAGGCACGACAACGCACGGCTAGGCAATGCACGGCAAGGCAAGGAAAGGGTAACGCCAGGCAAGGCACGGTCAGGCAAGGCAAGGCTAATGCACGACAAGGCAAGGCTTGGCAGTGCACGGCAAGGCAAGGAAAGGGTAACGCAAGGCAAGGCACTGTCAGGCGAGGCAAGGCTAAGGCACGACAACGCAAGGCTAGGCAATGCACGGAAGGAAAGCAAAGAGTAACGGAAGGCAAGGAAAGCAAGGGAAAGCAAGGCAAGGCAAGGGTAACGGAAGGAACGGCACGGCAAGGGGAAACAAGGCTAAGGCACGACAACACAGGGCTAGGCAATGCAGGGCAAGGCAAGGAAAGGGTAACGCAAGGCAAGGCACGGTTTGGGGAGGAAAGGCTAATGCACGACAACCCAAGGCTAGGCAATGCACGGAAGGCAAGCAAAGAGTAACGGAAGGCAAGGAATGCAAGGCAAAGCAAGGCAACGCAAGCAAGGCTATGGCAAGGTGAAAAAAGGCTAAGGCAGGACCACGCAGGGCTAGGCAACGCACGGAAGGCAAGCAAAGAGTAACGGAAGGCAAGGAAGGCAAGGCAAAGCAAGGCAACGCAAGCAAGGCTATGGCAAGGTGAAAAAAGGCTAAGACACGACAACGCAAGGCTAGGCAATGCACGGAAGGCAAGCAAAGAGTAACGGAAGGCAAGGAAGGCAAGGGAAAGCAAGGCAAGGGTAACGGAAGGAACGGCACGGCAAGGGCAAACAAGGCTAAGGCACGACAACGAACCGCTAGGCAATGCACTGCAAGGCAAGGAAAGGGTAACGCAAGGCAAGGCACGGTCAGGCGAGGCAAGGCTAAGGCACGACTACGCAAGGCTAGGCAATGCACGGAAGGCAAGGAAATGGTAACGCAAGGCAAGGTACGGTTTGGGGAGGCAAGTCTAATGCACGACAACGCAAGGCTTGGCAGTGCACGGCTAGGCAAGGAAAGAGTAACGGAAGGAAAGGAAGGCAAGGCAAAGCAAGGCAAGGCAAGTGTAACAAAAGGCAAGGCACGGCAAGGGGAAACAAGGCTAAGGAACGGCAACGCACGGCTAGGCAATGCACGGCCAGGCAAGGAAAGGGTAACGCAAGGCAAGGCACGGTAACGCAAGACAAGGCTAATGCACGACAACGCACGGCTAGGCAATGCACGGCAAGGCAAGGAAAGGGTAACGCAAGGCAAGGTACGGTCAGGAGAGGCAAGGCTAATGCACAACAACGCAAGGCTAGGCAATGCACGGAAGGCAAGCAAAGAGTAACGGAAGGCAAGGAAGGCAAGGGAAACCAAGGCAAGGCAAGGGTAACGGAAGGAACGGCTCGGCAAGGGGAAACAAGGCTAAGGCACGTCAACGCAGGGCTAGGCAATGCACGGCAAGGCAAGGAAAGGGTAACGCAAGGCAAGGCACTGTCAGGCGAGGCAAAGATAATGCACGACATCGCAAGGCTAGGCAGTGCACGGCTAGGCAAGGAAAGAGTAACGGAAGGAAAGGAAGGCAAGGCAAAGCAAGGCAAGGCAAGTGTAACAAAAGGCAAGGCACGGCAAGGGGAAACAAGGCTAAGGAACGGCAACGCACGGCTAGGCAATGCACGGCCAGGCAAGGAAAGGGTAACGCAAGGCGAGGCACGGTAAGGCTACACAAGGCTAAAGCACGACAACGCACGGCTAGGTAATGCTCGGCAAGGCAAGGAAAGGGTAACGCAAGGCAAGGCACGGTCAGGCGAGGCAAGGCTAATGACGACAACGCAAGGCTAGGTAATGCACGGAAAGCAAGCAAAGAGTAACGGAAGGCAAGGAAGGCAAGGGAAACCAAGGGAAGGCAAGAGTAAGGGAAGGAACGGCTCGGCAAGGGGAAACAAGGCTAAGGCACGGCAACGCAGGGCTAGGCAATGCACGGCCAGGCAAGGAAAGGGTAACGCAAGGCAAGGCACGGTAAGGCAAGGCGAGGCTAATGCACGACAACGCACGGCTAGGCAATGCACGGCAAGGCAAGGAAAGGGTAACGCAAGGCAAGGCACGGTTTGGGGAGGCAAGGCTAATGCACGACAACGCAAGGCTAGGCAATGCACGGAAGGCAAGTAAAGAGTAACGGAAGGCAAGGAATGCAAGGCAAAGCAAGGCAACGCAAGCAAGGCTATGGCAAGGTGAAAAAAGGCTAAGGCACGACCACGCAAGGCTAGGCAATGCACGGAAGGGAAGCAAAGAGTAACGGAAGGCAAGGAAGGCAAGGCAAAGCAAGGCAACGCAAGCAAGGCTATGGCAAGGTGAAAAAAGGGTAAGACACGACAACGCAAGGCTAGGCAATGAACGAAAGGCAAGCAAAGAGTAACGGAAGGCAAGGAAGGCAAGGGAAAGCAAGGCAAAGCAAGCAAGGCTATGGCAAGGTGAAACAAGGCTAAGGCACCACAACGCACGACTAGGCAATGCACGGCCAGCCAAGGAAAAGGTAACGCAAGGCAAGGCACTCTGAGGCAAGGCAAGGCTAATGCATGACAGCGCAAGGCTAGGCAATGCACGGAAGGCAAGCAAAGAGTAACGGAAACCAAGGAAGGCAAGGGAAAGCAAGGCAAGGCAAGGGTAACGGAAGGAACGGCACGGCAAGGGGAAACAAGGCTAAGGCACGACAACGCACGGCTAGGCAATGCACGGCAAGGCAAGGAAAGGGTAACGCCAGGCAAGGCACGGTCAGGCAAGGCAAGGCTAATGCACGACAAGGCAAGGCTAGGCAGTGCACGGCAAGGCAAGGAAAGGGTAACGCAAGGCAAGGCACTGTCAGGCGAGGCAAGGCTAAGGCACGACAACTCAAGGCTAGGCAATGCACGGAAGGCAAGCAAAGAGTAACGGAAGGCAAGGAAGGCAAGGGAAAGCAAGGCAAGGCAAGGGTAACGGAAGGAACGGCACGGCAAGGGGAAACAAGGCTAAGGCACGAAAACACAGGGCTAGGCAATGCAGGGTAAGGCAAGGAAAGGGTAAGGCAAGGCAAGGCACGGTTTGGGGAGGCAAGTCTAATGCACGACAACGCAAGGCTAGGCAATGCACGGAAAGCAAGCAAAGAGTAACGGAAGGCAAGGAATGCAAGGCAAAGCAAGGCAACGCAAGCAAGCTATGGCAAGGTGAAAAAAGGCTAAGGCACGACCACGCAAGGCTAGGCAATGCACGGAAGGCAAGCAAAGAGTAACGGAAAGCAAGGAAGGCAAGGCAAAGCAAGGCAACGCAAGCAAGTCTATGGCAAGGTGAAAAAAGGCTAAGACACGACAAGGCTAGGCTAGGCAATGCACGGAAGGCAAGCAAAGAGTAACGGAAGGCACGGAAGGCAAGGGAAAGCAAGGCAAGGCAATGGTAACGGAAAGAACGGCACGGCAAGGGGAAACAAGGCTAAGGCACGACAACGCACTGCTAGGCAATGCACTGCAAGGCAAGGAAAGGGTAACGCAAGGCAAGGCACGGTCAGGCGAGGCAAGGCTAAGGCACGACAACGCAAGTCTAGGCAATGCACGGAAGGCAAGCAAAGAGTAATGGAACGCAAGGAAGGCAAGGGAAAGCAAGGCAAGGCAAGGTTACCGGAAGGAACGGCACGGCAAGGGGAAACAAGGCTAAGGCACGGCAACGCACGGCTAGGCAATGCAGGGCAAGGCAAGGAAATGGTAACGCAAGGCAAGGCACGGTTTGGGGAGGCAAGGCTAATGCACGACAACGCAAGGATAGGCAGTGCACGGCTAGGCAAGGAAAGAGTAACGGAAGGAAAGGAAGGCAAGACAAATCAAGGCAAGGCAAGTGTAACAAAAGGCAAGGCAAGGCAACGGGAAACAAGGCTAAGGAACGGCAACGCACGGCTAGGCAATGCACGGCCAGGCAAGGAAAAGGTAACGCAAGGCAAGGCACTGTGAGGCAAGACAATGCTAATGAACGACAACGCACGGCTAGGCAATGCACTGCAAGGCAAGGAAAGGGTAACGCAAGGCAAGGCACGGTCAGGAGAGGCAAGGCTAATGCACGACAACGCAAGGCTAGGCAATGCACGGAAGGCAAGCAAAGAGTAACGGAAGGCAAGGAAGGCAAGGGAAACCAAGGCAAGGCAAGGGTAACGGAAGGAACGACTCGGCAAGGGGAAACAAGGCTAAGGCACGGCAACGCAGGGCTAGGCAATGCACGGCAAGGCAAGGAAAGGGTAACGCAAGGCAAGGCACTGTCAGGCGAGGCAAAGCTAATGCACGACATCGCAAGGCTAGGCAGTGCACGGCTAGGCAAGGAAAGAGTAACGGAAGGAAAGGAAGGCAAGGCAAAGCATGGCAAGGCTAGTGTAACAACAGGCACGGCACGGCAAGGGGAAACAAGGCTAAGGCACGACAACGCAAGGCTAGGCAATGCACGGAAGGCAAGCAAAGAGTAACGGAAGGCAAGGAATGCAAAGGAAAGCAGGGAAAGGCAAGCGTAACGAAAGGAACGGCACGGTAAGGGGAAACAACGCTAAGGCACGACAACACAGGGCTAGGCAATGCAGGGCAAGGCAAAGAAAGGGTAACGCAAGGCAAGGCACGATTTGGGGAGGCAAGGCTAATGCACGACAACGGAAGGCTAGGCAATGAACGGAAGGCAAGCAAAGAGTAACGGAAGGCAAGGAAGGCAAGGGAAAGCAAGGCAAGGCAAGGGTAACGGAAGGAACGGCACGGCAAGGGGAAACAAGGCTAAGGCACGGCAACGCACGGCTAGGCAATGCACGGCAAGGCAAGGAAAGGGTAACGCAAGGCAAGGCACGGTGAGGCAAGGCAAGGCTGATGCACGACAACGCACGGCTAGGCAATGCACGGCAAGGCAAGGAATGGGTAACGCAAGGCAAGGCACGGTGAGGCGAGGCAAGGCTAAGGCACGACACCGAACGCTAGGCAATGAACGGCAAGGCAAGGAAAGGGTAACGCATGGGAAAGCACGGTCAGGCGAGGCAAGGCTAAGGCACGACAACGCAAGTGTAGGCAATCCACGGAAGGCAAGCAAAGAGTAACGGAAGGTAAGGAAGGCAAGGGAAAGCAAGGAAAGGCAAGTGTAACGGAAGGAACGGCACGGCAACGGGAAACAAGGCTAAGACACGACAACGCACGCTAGGCAATGCACGGCAAGGCAAGGAAAGGGTAACGCATGGGAAAGCACGGTCAGGCGAGGCAAGCCTAAGGCATGACAAGGCAAGGCTAGGCAATGCACGGAAAGTAAGCAAAGAGTAAAGGAACGCAAGGAAGGCAAGGGAAAGCAAGGGAAGGCAAGGGTAACGGAAGAAACGGCACGGCAAGGGGTAACAAGGCTAAGGCACGACAACGCACGCTAGGCAATGCACGGCAAGGCAAGGAAAGGGTAACGCATGGGAAAGCACGGTCAGGCGAGGCAAGGCTAAGGCACGACAACGCAAGGCTAGGAAATTCAGGGAAGGCAAGCAAAGAGTAACGGAATGTAAGGAAGGCAAGGAAAAGCAAGGAAAGGCAAGGGTAACGGAAGGAACGGCACGGCAAGGGGGAACAAATCTAAGGCACGACAACGAACGCTAGGCAATGAACGGCAAGGCAAGGAAAGGGTAACGCATGGGAAAGCACGGTCAGGCGAGGCAAGGCTAAGGCACGACCACGCAAGGCTAGGCAATGCACGGAAGGGAAGCAAAGAGTAACGGAAGGCAAGGAAGGCAAGGCAAAGCAAGGCAACGCAAGCAAGGCTATGGCAAGGTGAAAAAAGGCTAAGACACGACAACGCAAGGCTAGGCAATGAACGAAAGGCAAGCAAAGAGTAACGGAAGGCAAGGAAGGCAAGGGAAAGCAAGGCAAAGCAAGCAAGGCTATGGCAAGGTGAAACAAGGCTAAGGCACCACAACGCACGACTAGGCAATGCACGGCCAGCCAAGGAAAAGGTAACGCAAGGCAAGGCACTCTGAGGCAAGGCAAGGCTAATGCATGACAGCGCAAGGCTAGGCAATGCACGGAAGGCAAGCAAAGAGTAACGGAAGGTAAGGAAGGCAAGGGGCAAGGCAAGGAAAGGGTAACGCAAGGCACGGCACGGCAAGGGGAAACAAGGCTAAGGCACGACAACGCACGGCTAGGCAATGCACGGCAAGGCAAGGAAAGGGTAACGCAAGTCAAGGCACTGTCAGGCGAGGCAAGGCTAAGGCACGACAACTCAAGGCTAGGCAATGCACGGAAGGCAAGCAAAGAGTAACGGAAGGCAAGGAAGGCAAGGGAAAGCAAGGCAAGGCAAGGGTAACGGAAGGAAACGCACGGCAAGGGGAAACAAGGCTAAGGCACGACAACGCACGGCTAGGCAATGCACGGCAAGGCAAGGAAAGGGTAAGGCAAGGCAAGGCACGGTCAGGCGAGGCAAGGCTAAGGCACGACAACGCAAGGCTAGGCAATGCACGGAAGGCAAGCAAAGAGTAACGGAAGGCAAGGAATGCAAGGCAAAGCAAGGCAACGCAAGCAAGGCTATGGCAAGGTGAAAAAAGGCTAAGGCACTACAACGCAAGGCTAGGCAATGCACGGAAGGCAAGCAAAGAGTAACGGAAAGCAAGGAAGGCAAGGCAAAGCAAGGCAACGCAAGCAAGGCTATGGCAAGGTGAAAAAAGGCTAAGGCACGACAACGCAAGGCTAGGCAATGCACGGAAGGCAAGCAAAGAGTAACGGAAGGCAAGGAAGGCAAGGGAAAGCAAGGCAAGGCAATGGTAACGGAAAGAACGGCACGGCAAGGGGAAACAAGGCTAAGGCACGACAACGCACTGCTAGGCAATGCACTGCAAGGCAAGGAAAGGGTAACGCAAGGCAAGGCACGGTCAGGCGAGGCAAGGCTAAGGCACGACAACGCAAGTCTAGGCAATGCACGGAAGGCAAGCAAAGAGTAACGGAACGCAAGGAAGGCAAGGGAAAGCAAGGCAAGGCAAGGTTACCGGAAGGAACGGCACGGCAAGGGGAAACAAGGCTAAGGCACGGCAACGCACGGCTAGGCAATGCAGGGCAAGGCAAGGAAATGGTAACGCAAGGCAAGGCACGGTTTGGGGAGGCAAGGCTAAGGCACGACAACGCAAGGCTAGGCAATGCACGGAAGGCAAGCAAAGAGTAACGGAAGGCAAGGAAGGCAAGGGAAAGCAAGGCAAGGCAAGGGTAACGGAAGGAACGGCACGGCAAGGGGAAACAAGGCTAAGGCACGACAACGCACGGCTAGGCAATGCACGGCAAGGCAAGGAAATGGTAACGCAAGTCAAGGCACGGTTTGGGGAGGCAAGGCTAATGCACGACAACGCAAGGCTAGGCAGTGCACGGCTAGGCAAGGAAAGAGTAACGGAAGGAAAGGAAGGCAAGGCAAAGCAAGGCAAGGCAAGTGTAACAAAAGGTACGGCACGGCAAGGGGAAACAAGGCTATGGAACGGCAACGCACGGCTAGGCAATGCACGGCCAGGCAAGGAAAGGGTAACGCAAGGCGAGGCACGGTAAGGCTAGACAAGGCTAATGCACGACAACGCACGGCTAGGCAATGCTCGGCAAGGCAAGGAAAGGGTAACGCAAGGCAAGGCACGGTCAGGCGAGGCAAGGCTAATGACGACAACGCAAGGCTAGGCAATGCACGGAAGGCAAGCAAAGAGTAACCGAAGGCAAGGAAGGCAAGGGAAAGCAAGGCAAGGCAAGAGTAACGGAAGGAACGGCTCGGCAAGGGGAAACAAGGCTAAGGCACGGCAACGCAGGGCTAGGCAATGCACGGCAAGGCAAGGAAAGGGTAACGCAAGGCAAGGCACTGTCAGGCGAGGCAAAGCTAATGTACGACATCGCAAGGCTAGGCAGTGCACGGCTATGCAAGGAAAGAGTAACGGAAGTAAAGGAAGGCAAGGCAAAGCACGGCAAGGCAAGTGTAACAACAGGCACGGCACGGCAAGGGGAAACAAGGCTAAGGCACGACAACGCAAGGCTAGGCAATGCACGGAAGGCAAGCAAAGAGTAACGGAAGGCAAGGAATGCAAAGGAAAGCAGTGGAAGGCAAGGGTAACGAAAGGAACGGCACGGTAAGGGGAAACAAGGCTAAGGCACGACAACACAGTTCTAGGCAATGCAGGGCAAGGCAAGGAAAGGGTAACGCAAGGCAAGGCACGGTTTGGGGAGGCAAGGCTAATGCACGACAACGCAAGGCTAGGCAATTCACAGAAGGCAAGCAAAGAGTAACGGAAGGCAAGGAAGGCAAGGGAAAGCAAGGCAAGGCAAGGGTAACGGAAGGAACGGCACGGCAAGGGGAAACAAGGCTAAGGCACGGCAACGCAGGGCTAGGCAATGCACGGCAAGGCAAGGAAAGGGTAACGCAAGGCAAGGCACGGTGAGGCAAGGCAAGGCTGATGCACGACAACGCAAGGCTAGGCAATGCACGGAAAGCAAGCAAAGAGTAACGGAACGCAAGGAAGGCAAGGGAAAGCAAGGGAAGGCAAGGGTAACGGAAGGAACGGTACGGCAAGGGGTAACAAGGCTAAGGCACGACAACGCACGCTAGGCAATGCACGGCAAGGCAAGGAAAGGGTAACGCATGGGAAAGCACGGTCAGGCGAGGCAAGGCTAAGGCATGACAACGCAAGGCTAGGCAATGCACGGAAAGCAAGCAAAGAGTAACGGAACGCAAGGAAGGCAAGGGAAAGCAAGGGAAGTCAAGGGTAACGGAAGGAACGGCACGGCAAGGGGTAAGAAGGCTAAGGCACGACAACGCAGGGCTAGGCAATGCACGGCAAGGGAAGGACAGGGTAACGCAGGGGAAGGCACGGTCAGGTGAGGCAAGGATAAGGCACGACAATGCAAGGCTAGGCAATGCACGGCATGGCAAGGAAAGAGTAACGGAAGGAAAGGAAGGCAAGGCAAAGCCAGGCAAGGCAAGTGTAACAAAAGGCACGCCACGGCAAGGGGAATCAAGGCTAAGGCACGACAACGCACGGCTAGGCAAAGCACGGCAAGGCAAGGAAAGGGTAACGCAAGGCAAGGCACGGTGAGGCTAGGCAAGGCTAATGCACGACAACGCAAGGCTAGGCAATGCACGACAATGCAAGGAAAGCTTAAAGCAAAGGAAGGCACGGTCAGGCGAGATAAGGCTAAGGCACGACAACGCAAGGGTAGGCAATGCACGGAAGGCAAGCAAAGAGTAACGGAAGGTAAGGAAGGCAAGGGAAAGCAAAGAAAGGCAAGTGTAACGGAAGGAACGGCACGGCAAGGGGAAACAAGGCTAAGGCACGACAACGCACGCTAGGCAATGCACGGCAAGGCAAGGAAAGGGTAACGCATGGGAAAGCACGGTCAGGCGAGGCAAGCCTAAGGCATGACAACGCAAGGCTAGGAAATGCACGGAAAGGAAGCAAAGAGTAACGGAACGCAAGGAAGGCAAGGGAAAGCAAGGGAAGGCAAGGGTAACGGAAAGAACGGCACGGCAAGGGGTAACAAGGCTAAGGCACGACAACGCAGGGCTAGGCAATGCACGGCAAGGCAAGCAAAGAGTAACGGAAGGAAAGGAAGGCAAGGCAAAGCCAGGCAAGGCAAGTGTAACAAAAGGCACGCAACGGCAAGGGGAAACAAGGCTAAGGAACGGCAACGCACGGCTAGGCAATGCACGGCCAGGCAAGGAAAGGGTAACGCAAGGGGAGGCACGGTAAGGCTACACAAGGCTAATGCACGACAACGCACGGCTAGGTAATGCTCGGCAAGGCAAGGAAAGGGTAACGCAAGGCAAGGCACGGTCAGGCGAGGCAAGGCTAATGACGACAACGCAAGGCTAGGCAATGCACGGAAAGCAAGCAAAGAGTAACGGAAGGCAAGGAAGGCAAGGGAAACCAAGGGAAGGCAAGAGTAACGGAAGGAACGGCTCGGCAAGGGGAAACAAGGCTAAGGCACGGCAGCGCAGGGCTAGACAATGCACGGCCAGGCAAGGAAAGTGTAACGCAAGGCAAGGCACTGTCAGGCGAGGCAAAGCTAATGCACGACATCGCAAGGCTAGGCAGTGCACGGCTAGGCAAGGAAAGAGTAATGGAAGGAAAGGAAGGCAAGGAAATCATGGCAAGGCAAGTGTAACAACAGGCACGGCACGGCAAGGGGAAACAAGGCTAAGGCCCGACAACGCAAGGCTAGGCAATGCACGGAAGGCAAGCAAAGAGTAACGGAAGGCAAGGAATGCAAGGCAAAGCAAGGCAACGCAAGCAAGGCTATGGCAAGGTGAATAAAGGCTAAGGCACGACAACGCAAGGCTAGGCAATGCACGGAAGGCAAGCAAAGAGTAACGGAAGGCAAGGAAGGCAAGGGAAAGCAAGGCAAGGCAAGTGTAACGGAAGGAACGGCACGGCAAGGGGAAACAAGGCTAAGGCACGACAACGCACGGCTAGGCAATGCACGGCAAGGCAAGGAAAGGGTAACGCAAGGCAAGGCACGGTCAGGCGAGGCGAGGCTAAGGCACGACAACGCAAGGCTAGGCAATGCACGGAAGGCAAGCAAAGAATAACGGAACGCAAGGAAGGCAAGGGAAAGCAAGGCAAGGCAAGGGTAACGGAAGGAACGGCACGGCAAGGGGAAACAAGGCTAAGGCACGGCAACGCACGGCTAGGCAATGCACGGCAAGGCAAGGAAAGGGTAACGCAAGGCAAGGCACGGTGAGGCAAGGCAAGGCTGATGCACGACAACGCAGGGCTAGGCAATGCAGGGCAAGGCAAGGAAAGGGTAACGCAAGGCAAGGCACGGTTTGGCGACGCAAGGCTAAGGCACGACAACGCAAGGCTAGGCAATGCACGAAAGGCAAGCAAAGAGTAACGGAAGGCAAGGAAGGCAAGGGAAAGCAGGGCAAGGCAAGGGTAACGGAAGGAACGGCACGGCAAGGGGAAACAAGGCTAAGGCACGACAACGCAAGGCTAGGCAATGCACGGAAGGCAAGCAAAGAGTAACGGAAGGCAAGGAAGGCAAGGGAAAGCAGGGGAAGGAAAGGGTAACGCAAGGCAAGGCACGGTCAGGCGAGGCAAGGCTAAGGCACGACAACGCAAGGCTAGGCAGTGCACGGCTAGGCAAGGAAAGAGTAACGGAAGGAAAGGAAGGCAAGGCAAAGCAAGGCAAGGCAAGTGTAACAAAAGGCACGGCACGGCAAGGGGAAACAAGGCTAAGGTACGGCAACGCAAGGCTAAGCAATGCACGGCCAGGCAAGGAAAGGGTAACGCAAGGCAAGGCACGGTAAGGCAAGGCGCGGCTAATGCACGACAACGCACGGCTTGGCAATGCACGGCAAGGCAAGGAAAGGGTAACGCAAGGCAAGGCACGGTTAGGCGAGGCAAGGCTAAGGCACGACAACGCTAGGCTAGGCAATGCACGGAAGGCAAGCAAAGAGTAACGGAAGGCAAGGAATGCAAGGCAAAGCAAGGCAACGCAAGCAAGTCTATGGCAAGGTGAAAAAAGGCTAAGGCCCGACAACGCAAGGCTAGGCAATGCACGGAAGGCAAGCAAAGAGTAACGGAATGGAAGGAAGGCAAGTCAAAGCAAGCAAGGCTATGGCAAGGTGAAACAAGGCTAAGGCACCACAACGCACGGCTAGGCAATGCACGGCCAGCCAAGGAAAAGGTAACGCAAGGCAAGGCACTGTGAGGCAAGGCAAGGCTAATGCACGACAGCGCAAGGCTAGGCAATGCACGGAAGGCAAGCAAAGAGTAACGGAAACCCAGGAAGGCAAGGGAAACCAAGGCAAGGCAAGGGTAACGGAAGTAACGGCACGGCAAGGGGAAACAAGGCTAAGGCACGACAACGCACGGCTAGGCAATGCACGGCAAGGCAAGGAAAGGGTAACGCCAGGCAAGGCACGGTCAGGCAAGGCAAGGCTAATGCACGACAAGGCAAGGCTTGGCAGTGCACGGCAAGGCAAGGAAAGGGTAACGCAAGGCAAGGCACTGTCAGGCGAGGCAAGGCTAAGGCACGACAACGCAAGGCTAGGCAATGCACGGAAGGAAAGCAAAGAGTAACGGAAGGCAAGGAAAGCAAGGGAAAGCAAGGCAAGGCAAGGGTAACGGAAGGAACGGCACGGCAAGGGGAAACAAGGCTAAGGCACGACAACACAGGGCTAGGCAATGCAGGGCAAGGCAAGGAAAGGGTAACGCAAGGCAAGGCACGGTTTGGGGAGGCAAGGCTAATGCACGACAACCCAAGGCTAGGCAATGCACGGAAGGCAAGCAAAGAGTAACGGAAGGCAAGGAATGCAAGGCAAAGCAAGGCAACGCAAGCAAGGCTATGGCAAGGTGAAAAAAGGCTAAGGCACGACCACGCAAGGCTAGGCAATGCACGGAAGGCAAGCAAAGAGTAACGGAAGGCAAGGAAGTCAAGGCAAAGCAAGGCAACGCAAGCAAGGCTATGGCAAGGTGAAAAAAGGCTAAGACACGACAACGCAAGGCTAGGCAATGCACGGAAGGCAAGCAAAGAGTAACGGAAGGCAAGGAAGGCAAGGGAAAGCAAGGCAAGTGTAACGGAAGGAACGGCACGGCAAGGGCAAACAAGGCTAAGGCACGACAACGAACGGCTAGGCAATGCACTGCAAGGCAAGGAAAGGGTAACGCATGGGAAAGCACGGTCAGGCGAGGCAAGGCTAAGGCACGACAACCCAAGGCTAGGCAATGCACGAAAGGCAAGCAAAGAGAAACGGAAGGTAAGGAAGGAAAGGGAAAGCAAAGAAAGGCAAGTGTAACGGAAGGAACCGCACGGCAAGGGGAAACAAGGCTAAGGCACGACAACGCACGGCTAGGCAATGCACGGCAAGGCAAGCAAAGGGTAACGCAAGGAAAGGCACGGTGAGGCTAGGCAAGGCTAATGCACGAAAACGCAAGGCTAGGCGATGCACGACAATGCAAGGAAAGCTTAAAGCAAAGGAAGGCAAGGTCAGGCGAGATAAGGCTAAGGGACGACAACGCAAGGCTAGGAAATTCAGGGAAGGCAAGCAAAGAGTAACGGAAGGTAAGCAAGGCAAGGAAAAGGAAGGAAAGGCCAGGGTAACGGAAGGAACGGCACGGCAAGGGGAAACAAGTCTAAGGCACGACAGCGAACGCTAGGCAATGAACGGCAAGGCAAGGAAAGGGTAACGCATTTGAAAGCACGGTCAGGCGAGGCAACGGTAAGGCACGACAACTCAAGGCTAGGCAATGCACGGAAGGCAAGCAAAGAGTAACGGAAAGCAAGGAAGGCAAGGGAAAGCAAGGGAAGGCAAGGGTAACGGAAGGAACGGCACGGCAAGGGGTAACAAGGCTAAGGCACGGCAACGCAGGGCTAGGCAATGCCCGGCAAGGCAAGGAAAGGGTAACGCAGGGGAAGGCACGGTCAGGTGAGGCAAGGATAAGGCACGACAATGCAAGGCTAGGCAATGCACGGCAAGGCAAGGAAAGGGTAACGGAAGGAAAGGAAGGCAAGTCAAAGCCAGGAAAGGCAAGTGTAACAAAAGGCACGCCACGGCAAGGGGAAACAAGGCTAAGGCACGACAACGCACGGCTAGGCAATACACGGCAAGGCAAGGAAAGGGTAACGCAAGGCAAGGCACGGTGAGGCTAGGCAAGGCTAATGCACGACAACGCAAGGCTAGGCAATGCACGACAATGCAAGGAAAGCTTAAAGCAAAGGAAGGCACGGTCAGGCGATATAAGGCTAAGGCAAGACAACGCAAGGCTAGGCAATGCAGGGAAGGGAAGCAAAGAGTAACGGAAGGTAAGCAAGGCAAGGAAAAGCAAGGAAAGGCAAGGATAACGGAAGGAACTGCACGGCAAGGGGAAACAAGGCTAAGGCACGGCAACGCAGGCTGGGCAATGCACGGCAAGGCAAGGAAAGGGTAACGCATGGGAAAGCACGGTCAGGCGAGGCAAGGCTAAGGCACGACAACGCAAGGCTAGGAAATTCAGGGAAGGCAAGCAAAGAGTAACGGAAGGTAAGGAAGGCAAGGAAAAGCAAGGAAAGGCAAGGGTAACGGAAGGAACGGCACGGCAAGGCGGAACAAGTCTAAGGCACGACACCGAACGCTAGGCAATGAACGGCAAGGCAAGGAAAGGGTAACGCATGGGAAAGCACGGTCAGGCGAGGCAAGGCTAAGGCACGACAACGCAAGGCTAGGCAATGTACGGAAGGCAAGCAAAGAGTAACGGAAGGTAAGGAAGGCAAGGGAAAGCAAGGGAAGGCAAGGGTAACGGAAGGAACGGCACGGCAAGTGGTAAGAAGGCTAAGGCACGACAACGCAGGGCTAGACAATGCACGGCAAGGCAAGGAAAGGGTAACGCAGGGGAAGGCACGGTCAGGTGAGGCAAGGATAAGGCACGACAATGCAAGGCAAGGCAATGCACGGCAAGGCAAGGAAAGAGTAACGGAAGGAAAGGAAGGCAAGGCAAAGCCAGGCAAGGCAAGTGTAACAAAAGGCACGCCATGGCAAGGGGAATCAAGGCTAAGGCACGACAACGCACGGCTAGGCAATGCACGGCAAGGCAAGGAAAGGGTAACGCAAGGCAAGGCACGGTGAGGCTAGGCAAGGCTAATGCCCGACAACGCAAGGCTAGGCAATGCACGACAATGCAAGGTAAGCTTAAAGCAAAGGAAGGCACGGTCAGGCGAGATAAGGCTAAGGCACGACAACGCAAGGCTAGGCAATGCACGGAAGGCAAGCAAAGAGTAACGGAAGGTAAGGAAGGCAAGGGAAAGCAAAGAAAGGCAAGTGTAACGGAAGGAACGGCACGGCAAGGGGAAACAAGGCTAAGGCACGACAACGCACGCTAGGCAATGCACGGCAAGGCAAGGAAAGGGTAACGCATGGGAAAGCACGGTCAGGCGAGGCAAGGCTAAGGCACGACAACGCAAGGCTAGGAAATTCAGGGAAGGCAAGCAAAGAGTAACGGAAAGTAAGGAAGGCAAGGAAAAGCAAGGAAAGTCAAGGGTAACGGAAGGAACGGCACGGCAAGGGGGAACAAGTCTAAGGCACGACACCGAACGCTAGGCAATGAACGGCAAGGCAAGGAAAGGGTAACGCATGGGAAAGCACGGTCAGGCGAGGCAAGGCTAAGGCACGACAACGCAAGTCTAGGCAATGCACGGAAGGCAAGCAAAGAGTAACGGAAGGTAAGGAAGGCAAGGGAAAGCAAAGAAAGGCAAGTGTAACGGAAGGAACGGCAGGGCAAGGGGAAACAAGGCTAAGGCACGACAACGCACGCTAGGCAATGCACGGCAAGGCAAGGAAAGGGTAACGCATGGGAAAGCACGGTCAGGCGAGGCAAGGCTAAGGCATGACAACGCAAGGCTAGGCAATGCAGGAAAAGCAAGCAAAGAGTAACGGAACGCAAGGAAGGCAAGGGAAAGCAAGGGAAGGCAAGGGTAACGGAAGGAACGGCACGGCAAGGGCTAAGAAGGCTAAGGCACGACAACGCAGGGCTAGGCAATGCACGGCAAGGCAAGGAAAGGGTAACGCAGGGGAAGGCACGGTCAGGTGAGGCAAGGATAAGGCACGACAATGCAAGGCTAGGCAATGCACGGCAAGGCAAGGAAAGAGTAACGGAAGGAAAGGAAGGCAAGGCAAAGCCAGGCAAGGCAAGTGTAACAAAAGGCACGCCACGGCAAGGGGAATCAAGGCTAAGGCACGACAACGCACGGCTAGGCAATGCACGGCAAGGCAAGGAAAGGGTAACGCAAGGCAAGGCACGGTGAGGCTATGCAAGGCTAATGCACGACAACGCAAGGCTAGGCAATGCACGACAATGCAAGGAAAGCTTAAAGCAAAGGAAGGCACGGTCAGGCGAGATAAGGCTAAGGCACGACAACGCAAGGCTAGGCAATGCAGGGAAGGCAAGCAAAGAGTAACGGAAGGCAAGGAATGCAAGGCAAAGCAAGGCAACGCAAGCAAGTCTATGGCAAGGTGAAAAAAGGCTAAGGCACGACAACGCAAGGCTAGGCAATGCACGGAAGGCAAGCAAAGAGTAACGGAAGGGAAGGAAGGCAAGGCAAAGCAAGCAAGGCTATGGCAAGGTGAAACAAGGCTAAGGCACCACAACGCACGGCTAGGCAATGCACGGCCAGCCAAGGAAAAGGTAACGCAAGGCAAGGCACTGTGAGGCAAGTCAAAGCTAATGCACGACAGCGCAAGGCTAGGCAATGCACGGAAGGCAAGCAAAGAGTAACGGAAACCAAGGAAGGCAAGGGAAACCAAGGCAAGGCAAGGGTAACGGAAGTAACGGCACGGCAAGGGGAAACAAGGCTAAGGCACGACAACGCACGGCTAGGCAATGCAAGGCAAGGCAAGGAAAGGGTAACGCCAGGCAAGGCACGGCCAGGCAAGGCAAGGCTAATGCACGACAAGGCAAGGCTTGGCAGTGCACGGCAAGGCAAGGAAAGGGTAACGCAAGGCAAGGCACTGTCAGGCGAGGCAAGGCTAAGGCACGACAACGCATGGCTAGGCAATGCACGGAAGGAAAGCAAAGAGTAACGGAAGGCAAGGAAAGCAAGGGAAAGCAAGGCAAGGCAAGGGTAACGGAAGGAACGGCACTTCAAGGGGAAACAAGGCTAAGGCACGACAACACAGGGCTAGGCAATGCAGGGCAAGGCAATGAAAGGGTAACGCAAGGCAAGGCACGGTTTGGGGAGGCAAGGCTAATGCACGACAACCCAAGGCTAGGCAATG
The DNA here is from genome assembly GCF_037893015.1 of Macrotis lagotis. Taxonomy (NCBI): domain Eukaryota; kingdom Metazoa; phylum Chordata; class Mammalia; order Peramelemorphia; family Peramelidae; genus Macrotis; species Macrotis lagotis. The sequence continues at coordinate 144,842 of NW_027422300.1, read as the reverse complement.
CACGGAAGGCAAGCAAAGAGTAACGGAAGGCAAGGAATGCAAGGCAAAGCAAGGCAACGCAAGCAAGGCTATGGCAAGGTGAAAAAAGGCTAAGGCACGACCACGCAAGGCTAGGCAATGCACGGAAGGCAAGCAAAGAGTAACGGAAGGCATGGAAGGCAAGGCAAAGCAAGGCAACGCAAGCAAGGCTATGGCAAGGTGAAAAAAGGCTAAGACACGACAACGCAAGGCTAGGCAATGCACGGAAGGCAAGCAAAGAGTAACGGAAGGCAAGGAAGGCAAAGGAAAGCAAGGCAAGGGTAACGGAAGGAACGGCACGGCAAGGGCAAACAAGGCTAAGGCACGACAACGAACGGCTAGGCAATGCACTGCAAGGCAAGGAAAGGGTAACGCATGGGAAAGCACGGTCAGGCGAGGCAAGGCTAAGGCACGACAACCCAAGGCTAGGCAATGCACGAAAGGCAAGCAAAGAGAAACGGAAGGTAAGGAAGGAAAGGGAAAGCAAAGAAAGGCAAGTGTAACGGAAGGAACCGCACGGCAAGGGGAAACAAGGCTAAGGCACGACAACGCACGGCTAGGCAATGCACGGCAAGGCAATCAAAGGGTAACGCAAGGAAAGGCACGGTGAGGCTAGGCAAGGCTAATGCACGAAAACGCAAGGCTAGGCGATGCACGACAATGCAAGGAAAGCTTAAAGCAAAGGAAGGCAAGGTCAGGCGAGATAAGGCTAAGGCACGACAACGCAAGGCTAGGAAATTCAGGGAAGGCAAGCAAAGAGTAACGGAAGGTAAGCAAGGCAAGGAAAAGGAAGGAAAGGCCAGAGTAACGGAAGGAACGGCACGGCAAGGGGAAACAAGGCTAAGGCACGACAACGCAAGGCTAGGCAATGAACGGCAAGGCAAGGAAAGGGTAACGCATTTGAAAGCACGGTCAGGCGAGGCAACGCTAAGGCACGACAACGCAAGGCTAGGCAATGCACGGAAGGCAAGCAAAGAGTAACGGAAGGTAAGGAAGGCAAGGGAAAGGAAGGAAAGGCAAGTGTAACGGAAGGAACGGCACGGCAAGGGGAAACAAGGCTAAGGCACGACAACGCACGGCTAGGCAATGCACGGAAAGGCAAGGAAAGGGTAACGCATGGGAAAGCACGGTCAGGCGATGCAAGGCTAAGGCATGACAACGCAAGGCTAGGCAATGCACGGAAAGCAAGCAAAGAGTAACGGAACGCAAGGAAGGCAAGGGAAAGCAAGGGAAGGCAAGGGTAACGGAAGGAACGGCACGGCAAGGGGTAACAAGGCTAAGGCACGGCAACGCAGGGCTAGGCAATGCCCGGCAAGGCAAGGAAAGGGTAACGCAGGGGAAGGCACGGTCAGGTGAGGCAAGGATAAGGCACGACAATGCAAGGCTAGGCAATGCACGGCAAGGCAAGGAAAGAGTAACGGAAGGAAAGGAAGGCAAGTCAAAGCCAGGAAAGGCAAGTGTAACAAAAGGCACGCCACGGCAAGGGGAAACAAGGCTAAGGCACGACAACGCACGGCTAGGCAATGCACTGCAAGGCAAGGAAAGGGTAACGCAAGGCAAGGCACGGTGAGGCTAGGCAAGGCTAATGCACGACAACGCAAGGCTAGGCAATGCACGACAATGCAAGGAAAGCTTAAAGCAAAGGAAGGCACGGTCAGGCGATATAAGGCTAAGGCACGACAACGCAAGGCTAGGCAATGCAGGGAAGGGAAGCAAAGAGTAACGGAAGGTAAGCAAGGCAAGGAAAAGCAAGGAAAGGCAAGGGTAACGGAAGGAACTGCACGGCAAGGGGAAACAAGGCTAAGGCACGGCAACGCAGGCTGGGCAATGCACGGCAAGGCAAGGAAAGGGTAACGCATGGGAAAGCACGTTCAGGCGAGGCAAGGCTAAGGCACGACAACGCAAGGCTAGGCAATGCACGGAAGGCAAGCAAAGAGTAACGGAAGGTAAGGAAGGCAAGGGAAAGCAAAGAAAGGCAAGTGTAACGGAAGGAACGGCACGGCAAGGGGAAACAAGGCTAAGGCACGACAACGCACGCTAGGCAATGCACGGCAAGGCAAGGAAAGGGTAACGCATGGGAAAGCACGGTCAGGCGAGGCAAGGCTAAGGCACGACAACGCAAGGCTAGGAAATTCAGGGAAGGCAAGCAAAGAGTAACGGAAGGTAAGGAAGGCAAGGAAAAGCAAGGAAAGGCAAGGGTAACGGAAGGAACGGCACGGCAAGGGGGAACAAGTCTAAGGCACGACACCGAACGCTAGGCAATAAACGGCAAGGCAAGGAAAGGGTAACGCATGGGAAAGCACGGTCAGGCGAGGCAAGGCTAAGGCACGACAACGCAAGGCTAGGCAATGCACGGAAGGCAAGCAAAGAGTAACGGAAGGTAAGGAAGGCAAGGGAAAGCAAGGAAAGGCAAGTGTAACGGAAGGAACGGCAGGGCAAGGGGAAACAAGGCTAAGGCACGACAACGCACGCTAGGCAATGCACGGCAAGGCAAGGAAAGGGTAACGCATGGGAAAGCACGGTCAGGCGAGGCAAGGCTAAGGCATGACAACGCAAGGCTAGGCAATGCACGAAAAGCAAGCAAAGAGTAACGGAACGCAAGGAAGGCAAGGGAAGGCAAGTGAAGGCAAGGGTAACGGAAGGAACGGCACGGCAAGGGCTAAGAAGGCTAAGGCACGACAACGCAGGGCTAGGCAATGCACGGCAAGGCAAGGAAAGGGTAACGCAGGGGAAGGCACGGTCAGGTGAGGCAAGGATAAGGTACGACAATGCAAGGCTAGGCAATGCACAGCAAGGCAAGGAAAGAGTAACGGAAGGAAAGGAAGGCAAGGCAAAGCCAGGCAAGGCAAGTGTAACAAAAGGCACGCCACGGCAAGGGGAATCAAGGCTAAGGCACGACAACGCACGGCTAGGCAATGCACGGCAAGGCAAGGAAAGTGTAACGCACGGCAAGGCACGGTGAGGCTAGGCAAGGCTAATGCACGACAACGCAAGGCTAGGCAATGCACGACAATGCAAGGAAAGCTTAAAGCAAAGGAAGGCACGGTCAGGCGAGATAAGGCTAAGGCACGACAACGCAAGGCTAGGCAATGCACGGAAGGCAAGCAAAGAGTAACGGAAGGTAAGGAAGGCAAAGGAAAGCAAAGAAAGGCAAGTGTAACGGAAGGAACGGCACGGCAAGGGGAAACAAGGCTAAGGCACGACAACGCACGCTAGGCAATGCACGGCAAGGCAAGGAAAGGGTAACGCATGGGAAAGCACGGTCAGGCGAGGCAAGCCTAAGGCATGACAACGCAAGGCTAGGCAATGCACGGAAGGCAAGCAAAGAGTAACGGAAGGCAAGGAATGCAAGGCAAAGCAAGGCAACGCAAGCAAGTCTATGGCAAGGTGAAAAAAGGCTAAGGCACGACAACGCAAGGCTAGGCAATGCACGGAAGGCAAGCAAAGAGTAACGGAAGGGAAGGAAGGCAAGGCAAAGCAAGCAAGGCTATGGCAAGGTGAAACAAGGCTAAGGCACCACAACGCACGTCTAGGCAATGCACGGCCAGCCAAGGAAAAGGTAACGCAAGGCAAGGCACTGTGAGGCAAGTCAAAGCTAATGCACGACAGCGCAAGGCTAGGCAATGCACGGAAGGCAAGCAAAGAGTAACGGAAACCAAGGAAGGCAAGGGAAACCAAGGCAAGGCAAGGGTAACGGAAGTAACGGCACGGCAAGGGGAAACAAGGCTAAGGCACGACAACGCACGGCTAGGCAATGCAAGGCAAGGCAAGGAAAGGGTAACGCCAGGCAAGGCACGGCCAGGCAAGGCAAGGTTAAGGCACGACAACGCAAGGCTTGGCAGTGCACGGCAAGGCAAGGAAAGGGTAACGCAAGGCAAGGCACTGTCAGGCGAGGCAAGGCTAAGGCACGACAACGCAAGGCTAGGCAATGCAGGGCAAGGCAATGAAAGGGTAACGCATGGGAAAGCACGGTCAGGCGAGGCAAGGCTAAGGCACGACAACGCAAGACTAGGCAATGCACGGAAGGCAAGCAAAGAGTAACGGAAGGTAAGGAAGGCAAGGGAAAGCAAGGAAAGGCAAGTGTAACGGAAGGAACGGCACGGCAAGGGGTAAGAAGGCTAAGGCACGACAACGCAGGGCTAGGCAATGCAAGGCAAGGCAAGGAAAGGGTAACGCAGGGGAAGGCACGGTCAGGTGAGGCAAGGATAAGGCACGACAATGCAAGGCTAGGCAATGCACGGCAAGGCAAGGAAAGAGTAACGGAAGGAAAGGAAGGCAAGGCAAAGCCAGGCAAGGCAAGTGTAACAAAAGGCACGCCACGGCAAGGGGAATCAAGGCTAAGGCACGACAACGCACGGCTAGGCAATGCACGGCAAGGCAAGGAAAGGGTAACGCAAGGCAAGGCACGGTGAGGCTAGGCAAGGCTAATGCACGACAACGCAAGGCTAGGCAATGCACGACAATGCAAGGAAAGCTTAAAGCAAAGGAAGGCACGGTCAGGCGAGATAAGGCTAAGGCACGACAACGCAAGGCTAGGCAATGCACGGAAGGCAAGCAAAGAGTAACGGAAGGTAAGGAAGGCAAGGGAAAGCAAAGAAAGGCAAGTGTAACGGAAGGAACGGCACGGCAAGGGGAAACAAGGCTAAGGCACGACAACGCACGCTAGGCAATGCACGGCAAGGCAAGGAAAGGGTAACGCATGGGAAAGCACGGTCAGGCGAGGCAAGCCTAAGGCATGACAACGCAAGCCTAGGCAATGCACGGAAAGCAAGCAAAGAGTAACGGAACGCAAGGAAGGCAAGGGAAAGCAAGGGAAGGCAAGGGTAACGGAAGGAACGGCACGGCAAGGGGTAACAAGGTTAAGGCACGAAAACGCACGGCTAGGCAATGCAGGCTAGGCAATGCACGGAAGGCAAGCAAAGAGTAACGGAAGGCAAGGAAGGAAAGGGTAACGCAAGGCAAGGCACGGTCAGGCGAGGCAAGGGTAATGCACGACAACGCAAGGCTACGCAGTACACGGCTAGGCAAGGAAAGAGTAACGGAAGGAAAGGAAGGCAAGGCAAAGCAAGGCAAGGCAAGTGTAACAAAAGGCACGGCACGGCAAGGGGAAACAAGGCTAAGGTACGGCAACGCAAGGCTAAGCAATGCACGGCCAGGCAAGGAAAGGGTAACGCAAGGCAAGGCACGGTAAGGCAAGGCGCGGCTAATGCACGACAACGCACGGCTTGGCAATGCACGGCAAGGCAAGGAAAGGGTAACGCAAGGCAAGGCACGGTTAGGCGAGGCAAGGCTAAGGCACGACAACGCTAGGCTAGGCAATGCACGGAAGGCAAGCAAAGAGTAACGGAAGGCAAGGAATGCAAGGCAAAGCAAGGCAACGCAAGCAAGTCTATGGCAAGGTGAAAAAAGGCTAAGGCCCGACAACGCAAGGCTAGGCAATGCACGGAAGGCAAGCAAAGAGTAACGGAATGGAAGGAAGGCAAGTCAAAGCAAGCAAGGCTATGGCAAGGTGAAACAAGGCTAAGGCACCACAACGCACGGCTAGGCAATGCACGGCCAGCCAAGGAAAAGGTAACGCAAGGCAAGGCACTGTGAGGCAAGGCAAGGCTAATGCACGACAGCGCAAGGCTAGGCAATGCACGGAAGGCAAGCAAAGAGTAACGGAAACCCAGGAAGGCAAGGGAAACCAAGGCAAGGCAAGGGTAACGGAAGTAACGGCACGGCAAGGGGAAACAAGGCTAAGGCACGACAACGCACGGCTAGGCAATGCACGGCAAGGCAAGGAAAGGGTAACGCCAGGCAAGGCACGGTCAGGCAAGGCAAGGCTAATGCACGACAAGGCAAGGCTTGGCAGTGCACGGCAAGGCAAGGAAAGGGTAACGCAAGGCAAGGCACTGTCAGGCGAGGCAAGGCTAAGGCACGACAACGCAAGGCTAGGCAATGCACGGAAGGAAAGCAAAGAGTAACGGAAGGCAAGGAAAGCAAGGGAAAGCAAGGCAAGGCAAGGGTAACGGAAGGAACGGCACGGCAAGGGGAAACAAGGCTAAGGCACGACAACACAGGGCTAGGCAATGCAGGGCAAGGCAAGGAAAGGGTAACGCAAGGCAAGGCACGGTTTGGGGAGGCAAGGCTAATGCACGACAACCCAAGGCTAGGCAATGCACGGAAGGCAAGCAAAGAGTAACGGAAGGCAAGGAATGCAAGGCAAAGCAAGGCAACGCAAGCAAGGCTATGGCAAGGTGAAAAAAGGCTAAGGCACGACCACGCAAGGCTAGGCAATGCACGGAAGGCAAGCAAAGAGTAACGGAAGGCAAGGAAGGCAAGGCAAAGCAAGGCAACGCAAGCAAGGCTATGGCAAGGTGAAAAAAGGCTAAGACACGACAACGCAAGGCTAGGCAATGCACGGAAGGCAAGCCAAGAGTAACGGAAGGCAAGGAAGGCAAGGGAAAGCAAGGCAAGGGTAACGGAAGGAACGGCACGGCAAGGGCAAACAAGGCTAAGGCACGACAACGAACGGCTAGGCAATGCACTGCAAGGCAAGGAAAGGGTAACGCATGGGAAAGCACGGTCAGGCGAGGCAAGGCTAAGGCACGACAACCCAAGGCTAGGCAATGCACGAAAGGGAAGCAAAGAGAAACGGAAGGTAAGGAAGGAAAGGGAAAGCAAAGAAAGGCAAGTGTAACGGAAGGAACCGCACGGCAAGGGGAAACAAGGCTAAGGCACGACAACGCACGGCTAGGCAATGCACGGCAAGGCAAGCAAAGGGTAACGCAAGGAAAGGCACGGTGAGGCTAGGCAAGGCTAATGCACGAAAACGCAAGGCTAGGCGATGCACGACAATGCAAGGAAAGCTTAAAGCAAAGGAAGGCAAGGTCAGGCGAGATAAGGCTAAGGGACGACAACGCAAGGCTAGGAAATTCAGGGAAGGCAAGCAAAGAGTAACGGAAGGTAAGCAAGGCAAGGAAAAGGAAGGAAAGGCCAGGGTAACGGAAGGAACGGCACGGCAAGGGGAAACAAGTCTAAGGCACGACAGCGAACGCTAGGCAATGAACGGCAAGGCAAGGAAAGGGTAACGCATTTGAAAGCACGGTCAGGCGAGGCAACGGTAAGGCACGACAACTCAAGGCTAGGCAATGCACGGAAGGCAAGCAAAGAGTAACGGAAGGTAAGGAAGGCAAGGGAAAGGAAGGAAAGGCAAGTGTAACGGAAGGAACGGCACGGCAAGGGGAAACAAGGCTAAGGCACGACAACGCACGGCTAGGCAATGCACGGAAAGGCAAGGAAAGGGTAACGCATGGGAAAGCACGGTCAGGCGATGCAAGGCTAAGGCATGACAACGCAAGGCTAGGCAATGCACGGAAAGCAAGCAAAGAGTAACGGAAAGCAAGGAAGGCAAGGGAAAGCAAGGGAAGGCAAGGGTAACGGAAGGAACGGCACGGCAAGGGGTAACAAGGCTAAGGCACGGCAACGCAGGGCTAGGCAATGCCCGGCAAGGCAAGGAAAGGGTAACGCAGGGGAAGGCACGGTCAGGTGAGGCAAGGCTAAGGCACGACAACGCAAGGCTAGGCAATGCACGGCAAGGCAAGGAAAGGGTAACGGAAGGAAAGGAAGGCAAGTCAAAGCCAGGAAAGGCAAGTGTAACAAAAGGCACGCCACGGCAAGGGGAAACAAGGGTAAGGCACGACAACGCACGGCTAGGCAATGCACGGCAAGGCAAGGAAAGGGTAACGCAAGGCAAGGCACGGTGAAGCTAGGCAAGGCTAATGCACGACAACGCAAGGCTAGGCAATGCACGACAATGCAAGGAAAGCTTAAAGCAAAGGAAGGCACGGTCAGGCGATATAAGGCTAAGGCAAGACAACGCAAGGCTAGGCAATGCAGGGAAGGGAAGCAAAGAGTAACGGAAGGTAAGCAAGGCAAGGAAAAGCAAGGAAAGGCAAGTATAACGGAAGGAACTGCACGGCAAGGGGAAACAAGGCTAAGGCACGGCAACGCAGGCTGGGCAATGCACGGCAAGGCAAGGAAAGGGTAACGCATGGGAAAGCACGGTCAGGCGAGGCAAGGCTAAGGCACGACAACGCAAGGCTAGGAAATTCAGGGAAGGCAAGCAAAGAGTAACGGAAGGTAAGGAAGGCAAGGAAAAGCAAGGAAAGGCAAGGGTAACGGAAGGAACGGCACGGCAAGGGGGAACAAGTCTAAGGCACGACACCGAACGCTAGGCAATGAACGGCAAGGCAAGGAAAGGGTAACGCATGGGAAAGCACGGTCAGGCGAGGCAAGGCTAAGGCACGACAACGCAAGGCTAGGCAATGTACGGAAGGCAAGCAAAGAGTAACGGAAGGTAAGGAAGGCAAGGGAAAGCAAGGGAAGGCAAGGGTAACGGAAGGAACGGCACGGCAAGTGGTAAGAAGGCTAAGGCACGACAACGCAGGGCTAGACAATGCACGGCAAGGCAAGGAAAGGGTAACGCAGGGGAAGGCACGGTCAGGTGAGGCAAGGATAAGGCACGACAATGCAAGGCAAGGCAATGCACGGCAAGGCAAGGAAAGAGTAACGGAAGGAAAGGAAGGCAAGGCAAAGCCAGGCAAGGCAAGTGTAACAAAAGGCACGCCACGGCAAGGGGAATCAAGGCTAAGGCACGACAACGCACGGCTAGGCAATGCACGGCAAGGCAAGGAAAGGGTAACGCAAGGCAAGGCACGGTGAGGCTAGGCAAGGCTAATGCCCGACAACGCAAGGCTAGGCAATGCACGACAATGCAAGGTAAGCTTAAAGCAAAGGAAGGCACGGTCAGGCGAGATAAGGCTAAGGCACGACAACGCAAGGCTAGGCAATGCACGGAAGGCAAGCAAAGAGTAACGGAAGGTAAGGAAGGCAAGGGAAAGCAAAGAAAGGCAAGTGTAACGGAAGGAACGGCACGGCAAGGGGAAACAAGGCTAAGGCACGACAACGCACGCTAGGCAATGCACGGCAAGGCAAGGAAAGGGTAACGCATGGGAAAGCACGGTCAGGCGAGGCAAGGCTAAGGCACGACAACGCAAGGCTAGGAAATTCAGGGAAGGCAAGCAAAGAGTAACGGAAAGTAAGGAAGGCAAGGAAAAGCAAGGAAAGGCAAGGGTAACGGAAGGAACGGCACGGCAAGGGGGAACAAGTCTAAGGCACGACACCGAACGCTAGGCAATAATCGGCAAGGCAAGGAAAGGGTAACGCATGGGAAAGCACGGTCAAGCGAGGCAAGGCTAAGGCACGACAACGCAAGGCTAGGCAATGCACGGAAGGCAAGCAAAGAGTAACGGAAGGTAAGGAAGGCAAGGGAAAGCAAGGAAAGGCAAGTGTAACAGAAGGAACGGCACGGCAAGGGGAAACAAGGCTAAGGCACGACAACGCACGCTAGGCAATGCACGGCAAGGCAAGGAAAGGGTAACGCATGGGAAAGCACGGTCAGGCGAGGCAAGCCTAAGGCATGACAACGCAAGGCTAGGCAATGCACGGAAAGCAAGCAAAGAGTAACGGAACGCAAGGAAGGCAAGGGAAAGCAAGGGAAGGCAAGGGTAACGGAAGAAACGGCACGGCAAGGGGTAACAAGGCTAAGGCACGACAACGCACGCTAGGCAATGCACGGCAAGGCAAGGAAAGGGTAACGCATGGGAAAGCACGGTCAGGCGAGGCAAGGCTAAGGCACGACAACGCAAGGCTAGGAAATTCAGGGAAGGCAAGCAAAGAGTAACGGAAGGTAAGGAAGGCAAGGAAAAGCAAGGAAAGGCAAGGGTAACGGAAGGAACGGCACGGCAAGGGGGAACAAGTCTAAGGCACGACACCGAACGCTAGGCAATGAACGGCAAGGCAAGGAAAGGGTAACGCATGGGAAAGCACGGTCAGGCGAGGCAAGGCTAAGGCACGACAACGCAAGTCTACGCAATGCACGGAAGGCAAGCAAAGAGTAACGGAAGGTAAGGAAGGCAAGGGAAAGCAAAGAAAGGCAAGTGTAACGGAAGGAACGGCAGGGCAAGGGGAAACAAGGCTAAGGCACGACAACGCACGCTAGGCAATGCACGGCAATGCAAGGAAAGGGTAACGCATGGGAAAGCACGGTCAGGCGAGGCAAGGCTAAGGCATGACAACGCAAGGCTAGGCAATGCAGGAAAAGCAAGCAAAGAGTAACGGAACGCAAGGAAGGCAAGGGAAAGCAAGGGAAGGCAAGGGTAACGGAAGGAACGGCACGGCAAGGGCTAAGAAGGCTAAGGCACGACAACGCAGGGCTAGGCAATGCACGGCAAGGCAAGGAAAGGGTAACGCAGGGGAAGGCACGGTCAGGTGAGGCAAGGATAAGGCACGACAATGCAAGGCTAGGCAATGCACGGCAAGGCAAGGAAAGAGTAACGGAAGGAAAGGAAGGCAAGGCAAAGCCAGGCAAGGCAAGTGTAACAAAAGGCACGCCACGGCAAGGGGAATCAAGGCTAAGGCACGACAACGCACGGCTAGGCAATGCACGGCAAGGCAAGGAAAGGGTAACGCAAGGCAAGGCACGGTGAGGCTAGGCAAGGCTAATGCACGACAACGCAAGGCTAGGCAATGCACGACAATGCAAGGAAAGCTTAAAGCAAAGGAAGGCACGGTCAGGCGAGATAAGGCTAAGGCACGACAACGCAAGGCTAGGCAATGCACGGAAGGCAAGCAAAGAGTAACGGAAGGTAAGGAAGGCAAGGGAAAGCAAGGAAAGGCAAGTGTAACGGAAGGAACGGCACGGCAAGGGGAAACAAGGCTAAGGCACGACAACGCACGCTAGGCAATGCACGGCAAGGCAAGGAAAGGGTAACGCATGGGAAAGCACGGTCAGGCGAGGCAAGCCTAAGGCATGACAACGCAAGGCTAGGCAATGCACGGAAAGGCAAGGAAAGGGTAACGCAAGGCAAGGCACGGTGAGGCTAGGCAAGGCTAATGCACGACAACGCAAGGCTAGGCAATGCACGGAAGGCAAGCAAAGAGTAACGGAAGGCAAGGAATGCAAGGCAAAGCAAGGCAACGCAAGCAAGTCTATGGCAAGGTGAAAAAAGGCTAAGGCACGACAACACACGACTAGGAAATGCACGGCAAGGCAAGTAAAGGGTAACGCAAGGCAAGGCACGGTGAGGCTAGGCAAGGTTAATGCACGACAACGCAAGGCTAGGCAATGCACGACAATGCAAGGAAAGCTTAAAGCAAAGGAAGGCACGGTCAGGCGAGATAAGGCTAAGGCACGACAACGCAAGGCTAGGCAATGCACGGAAGGCAAGCAAAGAGTAACGGAAGGCAAGGAATGCAAGGGAAAGCAGGGGAAGGCAAGGGTAACGGAAGGAACGGCACGGTGAGGGGAAACAAGGCTAAGGCACGACAACGCAGGGCTAGGCAATGCACGGCAAGGCAAGGAAAGGGTAACGCAAGGCAAGGCACTGTCAGGCGAGGCAAGGCTAATGCACGACAAGGCAAGGCTTGGCAGTGCACGGCAAGGCAAGGAAAGGGTAACGCAAGGCAAGGCACTGTCAGGCGAGGCAAGGCTAAGGCACGACAACGCAAGGCTAGGCAATGCACGGAAGGAAAGCAAAGAGTAACGGAAGGCAAGGAAAGCAAGGGAAAGCAAGGCAAGGCAAGGGTAACGGAAGGAACGGCACTTCAAGGGGAAACAAGGCTAAGGCACGACAACACAGGGCTAGGCAATGCAGGGCAAGGCAATGAAAGGGTAACGCAAGGCAAGGCACGGTTTGGGGAGGCAAGGCTAATGCACGACAACCCAAGGCTAGGCAATGCACGGAAGGCAAGCAAAGAGTAACGGAAGGCAAGGAATGCAAGGCAAAGCAAGGCAACGCAAGCAAGGCTATGGCAAGGTGAAAAAAGGCTAAGGCACGACCACGCAAGGCTAGGCAATGCACGGAAGGCAAGCAAAGAGTAACGGAAGGCAAGGAAGGCAAGGCAAAGCAAGGCAACGCAAGCAAGGCTATGGCAAGGTGAAAAAAGGCTAAGACACGACAACGCAAGGCTAGGCAATGCACGGAAGGCAAGCAAAGAGTAACGCAAGGCAAGGAAGGCAAGGGAAAGCAAGGCAAGGGTAACGGAAGGAACGGCACGGCAAGGGCAAACAAGGCTAAGGCACGACAACGAACGGCTAGGCAATGCACTGCAAGGCAAGGAAAGGGTAACGCATGGGAAAGCACGGTCAGGCGAGGCAAGGCTAAGGCACGACAACCCAAGGCTAGGCAATGCACGAAAGGCAAGCAAAGAGAAACGGAAGGTAAGGAAGGAAAGGGAAAGCAAAGAAAGGCAAGTGTAACGGAAGGAACCGCACGGCAAGGGGAAACAAGGCTAAGGCACGACAACGCACGGCTAGGCAATGCACGGCAAGGCAATCAAAGGGTAACGCAAGGAAAGGCACGGTGAGGCTAGGCAAGGCTAATGCACGAAAACGCAAGGCTAGGCGATGCACGACAATGCAAGGAAAGCTTAAAGCAAAGGAAGGCAAGGTCAGGCGAGATAAGGCTAAGGCACGACAACGCAAGGCTAGGAAATTCAGGGAAGGCAAGCAAAGAGTAACGGAAGGTAAGCAAGGCAAGGAAAAGGAAGGAAAGGCCAGAGTAACGGAAGGAACGGCACGGCAAGGGGAAACAAGTCTAAGGCACGACACCGAACGCTAGGCAATGAACGGCAAGGAAAGGAAAGGGTAACGCATTTGAAAGCACGGTCAGGCGAGGCAACGCTAAGGCACGACAACGCAAGGCTAGGCAATGCACGGAAGGCAAGCAAAGAGTAACGGAAGGTAAGGAAGGCAAGGGAAAGGAAGGAAAGGCAAGTGTAACGGAAGGAACGGCACGGCAAGGGGAAACAAGGCTAAGGCACGACAACGCACGGCTAGGCAATGCACGGAAAGGCAAGGAAAGGGTAACGCATGGGAAAGCACGGTCAGGCGATGCAAGGCTAAGGCATGACAACGCAAGGCTAGGCAATGCACGGAAAGCAAGCAAAGAGTAACGGAACGCAAGGAAGGCAAGGGAAAGCAAGGGAAGGCAAGGGTAACGGAAGGAACGGCACGGCAAGGGGTAACAAGGCTAAGGCACGGCAACGCAGGGCTAGGCAATGCACGGCAAGGCAAGGAAAGGGTAACGCAGGGGAAGGCACGGTCAGGTGAGGCAAGGATAAGGCACGACAATGCAAGGCTAGGCAATGCACGGCAAGGCAAGGAAAGAGTAATGGAAGGAAAGGAAGGCAAGTCAAAGCCAGGAAAGGCAAGTGTAACAAAAGGCACGCCACGTCAAGGGGAAACAAGGCTAAGGCACGACAACGCACGGCTAGGCAATGCACGGCAAGGCAAGGAAAGGGTAACGCAAGGCAAGGCACGGTGAGGCTAGGCAAGGCTAATGCACGACAACGCAAGGCTAGGCAATGCACGACAATGCAAGGAAAGCTTAAAGCAAAGGAAGGCACGGTCAGGCGATATAAGGCTAAGGCACGACAACGCAAGGCTAGGCAATGCAGGGAAGGGAAGCAAAGAGTAACGGAAGGTAAGCAAGGCAAGGAAAAGCAAGGAAAGGCAAGGGTAACGGAAGGAACTGCACGGCAAGGGGAAACAAGGCTAAGGCACGGCAACGCAGGCTGGGCAATGCACGGCAAGGCAAGGAAAGGGTAAAGCATGGGAAAGCACGTTCAGGCGAGGCAAGGCTAAGGCACGACAACGCAAGGCTAGGCAATGCACGGAAGGCAAGCAAAGAGTAACGGAAGGTAAGGAAGGCAAGGGAAAGCAAAGAAAGGCAAGTGTAACGGAAGGAACGGCACGGCAAGGGGAAACAAGGCTAAGGCACGACAACGCACGCTAGGCAATGCACGGCAATGCAAGGAAAGGGTAACGCATGGGAAAGCACGGTCAGGCGAGGCAAGGCTAAGGCACGACAACGCAAGGCTAGGAAATTCAGGGAAGGCAAGCAAAGAGTAACGGAAGGTAAGGAAGGCAAGGAAAAGCAAGGAAAGGCAAGGGTAACGGAAGGAACGGCACGGCAAGGGGGAACAAGTCTAAGGCACGACACCGAACGCTAGGCAATAAACGGCAAGGCAAGGAAAGGGTAACGCATGGGAAAGCACGGTCAGGCGAGGCAAGGCTAAGGCACGACAACGCAAGGCTAGGCAATGCACGGAAGGCAAGCAAAGAGTAACGGAAGGTAAGGAAGGCAAGGGAAAGCAAGGAAAGGCAAGTGTAACGGAAGGAACGGCACGGCAAGGGGAAACAAGGCTAAGGCACGACAACGCACGCTAGGCAATGAACGGCAAGGCAAGGAAAGGGTAACGCATGGGAAAGCACGGTCAGGCGAGGCAAGGCTAAGGCACGACAACGCAAGGCTAGGCAATGCACGGAAGGCAAGCAAAGAGTAACGGAAGGTAAGGAAGGCAAGGGAAAGCAAGGAAAGGCAAGTGTAACGGAAGGAACGGCAGGGCAAGGGGAAACAAGGCTAAGGCACGACAACGCACGCTAGGCAATGCACTGCAAGGCAAGGAAAGGGTAACGCATGGGAAAGCACGGTCAGGCGAGGCAAGGCTAAGGCATGACAACGCAAGGCTAGGCAATGCACGAAAAGCAAGCAAAGAGTAACGGAACGCAAGGAAGGCAAGGGAAAGCAAGTGAAGGCAAGGGTAACGGAAGGAACGGCACGGCAAGGGCTAAGAAGGCTAAGGCACGACAACGCAGGGCTAGGCAATGCACGGCAAGGCAAGGAAAGGGTAACGCAGGGGAAGGCACGGTCAGGTGAGGCAAGGATAAGGTACGACAATGCAAGGCTAGGCAATGCACAGCAAGGCAAGGAAAGAGTAACGGAAGGAAAGGAAGGCAAGGCAAAGCCAGGCAAGGCAAGTGTAACAAAAGGCACGCCACGGCAAGGGGAATCAAGGCTAAGGCACGACAACGCACGGCTAGGCAATGCACGGCAAGGCAAGGAAAGTGTAACGCACGGCAAGGCACGGTGAGGCTAGGCAAGGCTAATGCACGACAACGCAAGGCTAGGCAATGCACGACAATGCAAGGAAAGCTTAAAGCAAAGGAAGGCACGGTCAGGCGAGATAAGGCTAAGGCACGACAACGCAAGGCTAGGCAATGCACGGAAGGCAAGCAAAGAGTAACGGAAGGTAAGGAAGGCAAAGGAAAGCAAAGAAAGGCAAGTGTAACGGAAGGAACGGCACGGCAAGGGGAAACAAGGCTAAGGCACGACAACGCACGCTAGGCAATGCACGGCAAGGCAAGGAAAGGGTAACGCATGGGAAAGCACGGTCAGGCGAGGCAAGCCTAAGGCATGACAACGCAAGGCTAGGCAATGCACGGAAGGCAAGCAAAGAGTAACGGAAGGCAAGGAATGCAAGGCAAAGCAAGGCAACGCAAGCAAGTCTATGGCAAGGTGAAAAAAGGCTAAGGCACGACAACGCAAGGCTAGGCAATGCACGGAAGGCAAGCAAAGAGTAACGGAAGGGAAGGAAGGCAAGGCAAAGCAAGCAAGGCTATGGCAAGGTGAAACAAGGCTAAGGCACCACAACGCACGTCTAGGCAATGCACGGCCAGCCAAGGAAAAGGTAACGCAAGGCAAGGCACTGTGAGGCAAGTCAAAGCTAATGCACGACAGCGCAAGGCTAGGCAATGCACGGAAGGCAAGCAAAGAGTAACGGAAACCAAGGAAGGCAAGGGAAACCAAGGCAAGGCAAGGGTAACTTAAGTAACGGCACGGCAAGGGGAAACAAGGCTAAGGCACGACAACGCACGGCTAGGCAATGCAAGGCAAGGCAAGGAAAGGGTAACGCCAGGCAAGGCACGGCCAGGCAAGGCAAGGCTAATGCACGACAAGGCAAGGCTTGGCAGTGCACGGCAAGGCAAGGAAAGGGTAACGCAAGGCAAGGCACTGTCAGGCGAGGCAAGGCTAAGGCACGACAACGCAAGGCTAGGCAATGCAGGGCAAGGCAAGGAAAGGGTAACGCATGGGAAAGCACGGTCAGGCGAGGCAAGGCTAAGGCACGACAACGCAAGACTAGGCAATGCACGGAAGGCAAGCAAATAGTAACGGAAGGTAAGGAAGGCAAGGGAAAGCAAGGAAAGGCAAGTGTAACGGAAGGAACGGCACGGCAAGGGGTAAGAAGGCTAAGGCACGACAACGCAGGGCTAGGCAATGCAAGGCAAGGCAAGGAAAGGGTAACGCAGGGGAAGGCACGGTCAGGTGAGGCAAGGATAAGGCACGACAATGCAAGGCTAGGCAATGCACGGCAAGGCAAGGAAAGCGTAACGGAAGGAAAGGAAGGCAAGGCAAAGCCAGGCAAGGCAAGTGTAACAAAGGCACGCCACGGCAAGGGGAATCAAGGCTAAGGCACGACAACGCACGGCTAGGCAATGCACGGCAAGGCAAGGAAAGGGTAACGCAAGGCAAGGCACGGTGAGGCTAGGCAAGGCTAATGCACGACAACGCAAGGCTAGGCAATGCACGACAATGCAAGGAAAGCTTAAAGCAAAGGAAGGCACGGTCAGGCGAGATAAGGCTAAGGCACGACAACGCAAGGCTAGGCAATGCACGGAAGGCAAGCAAAGAGTAACGGAAGGTAAGGAAGGCAAGGGAAAGCAAAGAAAGGCAAGTGTAACGGAAGGAACGGCACGGCAAGGGGAAACAAGGCTAAGGCACGACAACGCACGCTAGGCAATGCACGGCAAGGCAAGGAAAGGGTAACGCATGGGAAAGCACGGTCAGGCGAGGCAAGCCTAAGGCATGACAACGCAAGGCTAGGCAATGCACGGAAAGCAAGCAAAGAGTAACGGAACGCAAGGAAGGCAAGGGAAAGCAAGGGAAGGCAAGGGTAACGGAAGGAACGGCACGGCAAGGGGTAACAAGGCTAAGGCACGAAAACGCAGGGCTAGGCAATGCACGGCAAGGCAAGGAAAGAGTAACGGAAGGAAAGGAAGGCAAGGCAAAGCCAGGCAAGGCAAGTGTAACAAAAGGCACGCAACGGCAAGGGGAAACAAGGCTAAGGCACGACAACACACGGCTAGGAAATGCACGGCAAGGCAAGGAAAGGGTAACGCAAGGCAAGGCACGGTGAGCCTAGGCAAGGTTAATGCACGACAACGCAAGGCTAGGCAATGCACGACAATGCAAGGAAAGCTTAAAGCAAAGGAAGGCACGGTCAGGCGAGATAAGGCTAAGGCACGACAAGGCAAGGCTAGGCAATGCACGGAAGGCAAGCAAAGAGTAACGGAAGGTAAGGAAGGCAAGGGAAAGCAAGGAAAGGCAATGGTAACGGAAGGAACGGCACGGCAAGGGGAAACAAGGCCAAGGCACGACAACGCACGCTAGGCAATGCACGGCAAGGCAAGCAAAGGGTAACGCAAGGAAAGGCACGGTGAGGCTAGGCAAGGCTAATGCACGAAAATGCAAGGCTAGGCGATGCACGACAATGCAAGGAAAGCTTAAAGGAAAGGAAGGCAAGGCCAGGCGAGATAAGTCTAAGGCACGACAACGCAAGGCTAGGAAATTCAGGGAAGGCAAGCAAAGAGTAACGGAATGTAAGCAAGGCAAGGAAAAGGAAGGAAAGTCCAGGGTAACGGAAGGAACGGCACGGCAAGGGGAAACAAAGCTAAAGCACGGCAACGCAGGCTAGGCAATGCACGGCAAGGCAAGGAAAGGGTAACGCATGGGAAAGCACGTTCAGGCGAGGCAAGGCTAAGGCACAACAACGCAAGGCTAGGCAATGCACAGAAGGCAAGCAAAGAGTAACGGAAGGTAAGGAAGGCAAGGGAAAGGAAGGAAAGGCAAGTGTAACGGAAGGAACGGCACGGCAAGGGGAAACAAGGCTAAGGCACGACAACGCACGGCTAGGCAATGCACGGCAAGGCAAGGAAAGGGTAACGCATGGGAAAGCACGGCCAGGCGATGCAAGGCTAAGGCATGACAACGCAAGGCTAGGCAATGCACGGAAAGCAAGCAAAGAGTAACGGAACGCAAGGAAGGCATGGGAAAGCAAGGGAAGGCAAGGGTAACGGAAGGAACGGAACGGCAAGGGGTAACAAGGCTAAGGCACGGCAACGCAGGGTTAGGCAATGCACGGCAAGGCAAGGAAATGGTAACGCAGGGGAAGGCACGGTAAGGTGAGGCAAGGATAAGGCACGACAATGCAAGGCTAGGCAATGCACGGCAAGGCAAGGAAAGAGTAACGGAAGGAAAGGAAGGCAAGTCAAAGCCAGTCAAGGCAAGTGTAACAAAAGGCACGCCACGGCAAGGGGAAACAAGGCTAAGGCACGACAACGCAAGGCTAGGCAATGCACGGAAGGGAAGCAAAGGGTAACGCAAGGCAAGGCACGGTGAGGCTAGGCAAGGCTAATGCACGACAACGCAAGGCTAGGCAATGCACGACAATGCAAGGAAAGCTTAAAGCAAAGGAAGGCACGGTCAGGCGAGATAAGGCTAAGGCACGACAACGCAAGGCTAGGCAATGCAGGGAAGGGAAGCAAAGAGTAACGGAAGGTAAGCAAGGGAAGGAAAAGCAAGTAAAGGCAAGGGTAACGGAAGGAACTGCACGGCAAGGGGAAACAAGGTTAAGGCACGGCAACGCAGGCTGGGCAATGCACGGCAAGGCAAGGAAAGGGTAACGCATGGGAAAGCACGGTCAGGGGAGGCAAGGCTAAGGCACGACAACGCAAGGCTTGGCAATGCACGGAAGGCAAGCAAAGAGTAACGGAAGGTAAGGAAGGCAAGGGAAAGCAAAGAAAGGCAAGTGTAATGGAAGGAACGGCACGGCAAGGGGAAACAAGGCTAAGGCACGACAACGCACGCTACGCAATGCACGGCAAGGCAAGGAAAGGGTAACGCATGGGAAAGCACGGTCAGGCGAGGCAAGGCTAAGGAAAGCCAACGCAAGGCTAGGCAATGCACGGAAAGCAAGCAAGGAGTAACGGAATGCAAGGAAGGAAAGGGAAAGCAAGGTAAGGCAAGGGTAACGGAAGGAACGGCCCGGCAAGGGGTAACAAGGCTAAGGCACGACAACACACGACTAGGAAATGCACGGCAAGGCAAGTAAAGGGTAACGCAAGGCAAGGCACGGTGAGGCTAGGCAAGGTTAATGCACGACAACGCAAGGCTAGGCAATGCACGACAATGCAAGGAAAGCTTAAAGCAAAGGAAGGCACGGTCAGGCGAGATAAGGCTAAGGCACGACAACGCAAGGCTAGGCAATGCACGGAAGGCAAGCAAAGAGTAACGGAAGGCAAGGAATGCAAGGGAAAGCAGGGGAAGGCAAGGGTAACGGAAGGAACGGCACGGTGAGGGGAAACAAGGCTAAGGCACGACAACGCAGGGCTAGGCAATGCACGGCAAGGCAAGGAAAGGGTAACGCAAGGCAAGGCACTGTCAGGCGAGGCAAGGCTAATGCACGACAAGGCAAGGCTTGGCAGTGCACGGCAAGGCAAGGAAAGGGTAACGCAAGGCAAGGCACTGTCAGGCGAGGCAAGGCTAAGGCACGACAACGCAAGGCTAGGCAATGCACGGAAGGAAAGCAAAGAGTAACGGAAGGCAAGGAAAGCAAGGGAAAGCAAGGCAAGGCAAGGGTAACGGAAGGAACGGCACTTCAAGGGGAAACAAGGCTAAGGCACGACAACACAGGGCTAGGCAATGCAGGGCAAGGCAATGAAAGGGTAACGCAAGGCAAGGCACGGTTTGGGGAGGCAAGGCTAATGCACGACAACCCAAGGCTAGGCAATGCACGGAAGGCAAGCAAAGAGTAACGGAAGGCAAGGAATGCAAGGCAAAGCAAGGCAACGCAAGCAAGGCTATGGCAAGGTGAAAAAAGGCTAAGGCACGACCACGCAAGGCTAGGCAATGCACGGAAGGCAAGCAAAGAGTAACGGAAGGCAAGGAAGGCAAGGCAAAGCAAGGCAACGCAAGCAAGGCTATGGCAAGGTGAAAAAAGGCTAAGACACGACAACGCAAGGCTAGGCAATGCACGGAAGGCAAGCAAAGAGTAACGCAAGGCAAGGAAGGCAAGGGAAAGCAAGGCAAGGGTAACGGAAGGAACGGCACGGCAAGGGCAAACAAGGCTAAGGCACGACAACGAACGGCTAGGCAATGCACTGCAAGGCAAGGAAAGGGTAACGCATGGGAAAGCACGGTCAGGCGAGGCAAGGCTAAGGCACGACAACCCAAGGCTAGGCAATGCACGAAAGGCAAGCAAAGAGAAACGGAAGGTAAGGAAGGAAAGGGAAAGCAAAGAAAGGCAAGTGTAACGGAAGGAACCGCACGGCAAGGGGAAACAAGGCTAAGGCACGACAACGCACGGCTAGGCAATGCACGGCAAGGCAATCAAAGGGTAACGCAAGGAAAGGCACGGTGAGGCTAGGCAAGGCTAATGCACGAAAACGCAAGGCTAGGCGATGCACGACAATGCAAGGAAAGCTTAAAGCAAAGGAAGGCAAGGTCAGGCGAGATAAGGCTAAGGCACGACAACGCAAGGCTAGGAAATTCAGGGAAGGCAAGCAAAGAGTAACGGAAGGTAAGCAAGGCAAGGAAAAGGAAGGAAAGGCCAGAGTAACGGAAGGAACGGCACGGCAAGGGGAAACAAGTCTAAGGCACGACACCGAACGCTAGGCAATGAACGGCAAGGAAAGGAAAGGGTAACGCATTTGAAAGCACGGTCAGGCGAGGCAACGCTAAGGCACGACAACGCAAGGCTAGGCAATGCACGGAAGGCAAGCAAAGAGTAACGGAAGGTAAGGAAGGCAAGGGAAAGGAAGGAAAGGCAAGTGTAACGGAAGGAACGGCACGGCAAGGGGAAACAAGGCTAAGGCACGACAACGCACGGCTAGGCAATGCACGGAAAGGCAAGGAAAGGGTAACGCATGGGAAAGCACGGTCAGGCGATGCAAGGCTAAGGCATGACAACGCAAGGCTAGGCAATGCACGGAAAGCAAGCAAAGAGTAACGGAACGCAAGGAAGGCAAGGGAAAGCAAGGGAAGGCAAGGGTAACGGAAGGAACGGCACGGCAAGGGGTAACAAGGCTAAGGCACGGCAACGCAGGGCTAGGCAATGCACGGCAAGGCAAGGAAAGGGTAACGCAGGGGAAGGCACGGTCAGGTGAGGCAAGGATAAGGCACGACAATGCAAGGCTAGGCAATGCACGGCAAGGCAAGGAAAGAGTAATGGAAGGAAAGGAAGGCAAGTCAAAGCCAGGAAAGGCAAGTGTAACAAAAGGCACGCCACGTCAAGGGGAAACAAGGCTAAGGCACGACAACGCACGGCTAGGCAATGCACGGCAAGGCAAGGAAAGGGTAACGCAAGGCAAGGCACGGTGAGGCTAGGCAAGGCTAATGCACGACAACGCAAGGCTAGGCAATGCACGACAATGCAAGGAAAGCTTAAAGCAAAGGAAGGCACGGTCAGGCGATATAAGGCTAAGGCACGACAACGCAAGGCTAGGCAATGCAGGGAAGGGAAGCAAAGAGTAACGGAAGGTAAGCAAGGCAAGGAAAAGCAAGGAAAGGCAAGGGTAACGGAAGGAACTGCACGGCAAGGGGAAACAAGGCTAAGGCACGGCAACGCAGGCTGGGCAATGCACGGCAAGGCAAGGAAAGGGTAAAGCATGGGAAAGCACGTTCAGGCGAGGCAAGGCTAAGGCACGACAACGCAAGGCTAGGCAATGCACGGAAGGCAAGCAAAGAGTAACGGAAGGTAAGGAAGGCAAGGGAAAGCAAAGAAAGGCAAGTGTAACGGAAGGAACGGCACGGCAAGGGGAAACAAGGCTAAGGCACGACAACGCACGCTAGGCAATGCACGGCAATGCAAGGAAAGGGTAACGCATGGGAAAGCACGGTCAGGCGAGGCAAGGCTAAGGCACGACAACGCAAGGCTAGGAAATTCAGGGAAGGCAAGCAAAGAGTAACGGAAGGTAAGGAAGGCAAGGAAAAGCAAGGAAAGGCAAGGGTAACGGAAGGAACGGCACGGCAAGGGGGAACAAGTCTAAGGCACGACACCGAACGCTAGGCAATAAACGGCAAGGCAAGGAAAGGGTAACGCATGGGAAAGCACGGTCAGGCGAGGCAAGGCTAAGGCACGACAACGCAAGGCTAGGCAATGCACGGAAGGCAAGCAAAGAGTAACGGAAGGTAAGGAAGGCAAGGGAAAGCAAGGAAAGGCAAGTGTAACGGAAGGAACGGCACGGCAAGGGGAAACAAGGCTAAGGCACGACAACGCACGCTAGGCAATGAACGGCAAGGCAAGGAAAGGGTAACGCATGGGAAAGCACGGTCAGGCGAGGCAAGGCTAAGGCACGACAACGCAAGGCTAGGCAATGCACGGAAGGCAAGCAAAGAGTAACGGAAGGTAAGGAAGGCAAGGGAAAGCAAGGAAAGGCAAGTGTAACGGAAGGAACGGCAGGGCAAGGGGAAACAAGGCTAAGGCACGACAACGCACGCTAGGCAATGCACTGCAAGGCAAGGAAAGGGTAACGCATGGGAAAGCACGGTCAGGCGAGGCAAGGCTAAGGCATGACAACGCAAGGCTAGGCAATGCACGAAAAGCAAGCAAAGAGTAACGGAACGCAAGGAAGGCAAGGGAAAGCAAGTGAAGGCAAGGGTAACGGAAGGAACGGCACGGCAAGGGCTAAGAAGGCTAAGGCACGACAACGCAGGGCTAGGCAATGCACGGCAAGGCAAGGAAAGGGTAACGCAGGGGAAGGCACGGTCAGGTGAGGCAAGGATAAGGTACGACAATGCAAGGCTAGGCAATGCACAGCAAGGCAAGGAAAGAGTAACGGAAGGAAAGGAAGGCAAGGCAAAGCCAGGCAAGGCAAGTGTAACAAAAGGCACGCCACGGCAAGGGGAATCAAGGCTAAGGCACGACAACGCACGGCTAGGCAATGCACGGCAAGGCAAGGAAAGTGTAACGCACGGCAAGGCACGGTGAGGCTAGGCAAGGCTAATGCACGACAACGCAAGGCTAGGCAATGCACGACAATGCAAGGAAAGCTTAAAGCAAAGGAAGGCACGGTCAGGCGAGATAAGGCTAAGGCACGACAACGCAAGGCTAGGCAATGCACGGAAGGCAAGCAAAGAGTAACGGAAGGTAAGGAAGGCAAAGGAAAGCAAAGAAAGGCAAGTGTAACGGAAGGAACGGCACGGCAAGGGGAAACAAGGCTAAGGCACGACAACGCACGCTAGGCAATGCACGGCAAGGCAAGGAAAGGGTAACGCATGGGAAAGCACGGTCAGGCGAGGCAAGCCTAAGGCATGACAACGCAAGGCTAGGCAATGCACGGAAGGCAAGCAAAGAGTAACGGAAGGCAAGGAATGCAAGGCAAAGCAAGGCAACGCAAGCAAGTCTATGGCAAGGTGAAAAAAGGCTAAGGCACGACAACGCAAGGCTAGGCAATGCACGGAAGGCAAGCAAAGAGTAACGGAAGGGAAGGAAGGCAAGGCAAAGCAAGCAAGGCTATGGCAAGGTGAAACAAGGCTAAGGCACCACAACGCACGTCTAGGCAATGCACGGCCAGCCAAGGAAAAGGTAACGCAAGGCAAGGCACTGTGAGGCAAGTCAAAGCTAATGCACGACAGCGCAAGGCTAGGCAATGCACGGAAGGCAAGCAAAGAGTAACGGAAACCAAGGAAGGCAAGGGAAACCAAGGCAAGGCAAGGGTAACGGAAGTAACGGCACGGCAAGGGGAAACAAGGCTAAGGCACGACAACGCACGGCTAGGCAATGCAAGGCAAGGCAAGGAAAGGGTAACGCCAGGCAAGGCACGGCCAGGCAAGGCAAGGCTAATGCACGACAAGGCAAGGCTTGGCAGTGCACGGCAAGGCAAGGAAAGGGTAACGCAAGGCAAGGCACTGTCAGGCGAGGCAAGGCTAAGGCACGACAACGCAAGGCTAGGCAATGCAGGGCAAGGCAATGAAAGGGTAACGCATGGGAAAGCACGGTCAGGCGAGGCAAGGCTAAGGCACGACAACGCAAGACTAGGCAATGCACGGAAGGCAAGCAAAGAGTAACGGAAGGTAAGGAAGGCAAGGGAAAGCAAGGAAAGGCAAGTGTAACGGAAGGAACGGCACGGCAAGGGGTAAGAAGGCTAAGGCACGACAACGCAGGGCTAGGCAATGCAAGGCAAGGCAAGGAAAGGGTAACGCAGGGGAAGGCACGGTCAGGTGAGGCAAGGATAAGGCACGACAATGCAAGGCTAGGCAATGCACGGCAAGGCAAGGAAAGCGTAACGGAAGGAAAGGAAGGCAAGGCAAAGCCAGGCAAGGCAAGTGTAACAAAGGCACGCCACGGCAAGGGGAATCAAGGCTAAGGCACGACAACGCACGGCTAGGCAATGCACGGCAAGGCAAGGAAAGGGTAACGCAAGGCAAGGCACGGTGAGGCTAGGCAAGGCTAATGCACGACAACGCAAGGCTAGGCAATGCACGACAATGCAAGGAAAGCTTAAAGCAAAGGAAGGCACGGTCAGGCGAGATAAGGCTAAGGCACGACAACGCAAGGCTAGGCAATGCACGGAAGGCAAGCAAAGAGTAACGGAAGGTAAGGAAGGCAAGGGAAAGCAAAGAAAGGCAAGTGTAACGGAAGGAACGGCACGGCAAGGGGAAACAAGGCTAAGGCACGACAACGCACGCTAGGCAATGCACGGCAAGGCAAGGAAAGGGTAACGCATGGGAAAGCACGGTCAGGCGAGGCAAGCCTAAGGCATGACAACGCAAGGCTAGGCAATGCACGGAAAGCAAGCAAAGAGTAACGGAACGCAAGGAAGGCAAGGGAAAGCAAGGGAAGGCAAGGGTAACGGAAGGAACGGCACGGCAAGGGGTAACAAGGCTAAGGCACGAAAACGCAGGGCTAGGCAATGCACGGCAAGGCAAGGAAAGAGTAACGGAAGGAAAGGAAGGCAAGGCAAAGCCAGGCAAGGCAAGTGTAACAAAAGGCACGCAACGGCAAGGGGAAACAAGGCTAAGGCACGACAACACACGGCTAGGAAATGCACGGCAAGGCAAGGAAAGGGTAACGCAAGGCAAGGCACGGTGAGCCTAGGCAAGGTTAATGCACGACAACGCAAGGCTAGGCAATGCACGACAATGCAAGGAAAGCTTAAAGCAAAGGAAGGCACGGTCAGGCGAGATAAGGCTAAGGCACGACAAGGCAAGGCTAGGCAATGCACGGAAGGCAAGCAAAGAGTAACGGAAGGTAAGGAAGGCAAGGGAAAGCAAGGAAAGGCAATGGTAACGGAAGGAACGGCACGGCAAGGGGAAACAAGGCCAAGGCACGACAACGCACGCTAGGCAATGCACGGCAAGGCAAGCAAAGGGTAACGCAAGGAAAGGCACGGTGAGGCTAGGCAAGGCTAATGCACGAAAATGCAAGGCTAGGCGATGCACGACAATGCAAGGAAAGCTTAAAGGAAAGGAAGGCAAGGCCAGGCGAGATAAGTCTAAGGCACGACAACGCAAGGCTAGGAAATTCAGGGAAGGCAAGCAAAGAGTAACGGAATGTAAGCAAGGCAAGGAAAAGGAAGGAAAGTCCAGGGTAACGGAAGGAACGGCACGGCAAGGGGAAACAAAGCTAAAGCACGGCAACGCAGGCTAGGCAATGCACGGCAAGGCAAGGAAAGGGTAACGCATGGGAAAGCACGTTCAGGCGAGGCAAGGCTAAGGCACAACAACGCAAGGCTAGGCAATGCACAGAAGGCAAGCAAAGAGTAACGGAAGGTAAGGAAGGCAAGGGAAAGGAAGGAAAGGCAAGTGTAACGGAAGGAACGGCACGGCAAGGGGAAACAAGGCTAAGGCACGACAACGCACGGCTAGGCAATGCACGGCAAGGCAAGGAAAGGGTAACGCATGGGAAAGCACGGCCAGGCGATGCAAGGCTAAGGCATGACAACGCAAGGCTAGGCAATGCACGGAAAGCAAGCAAAGAGTAACGGAACGCAAGGAAGGCATGGGAAAGCAAGGGAAGGCAAGGGTAACGGAAGGAACGGAACGGCAAGGGGTAACAAGGCTAAGGCACGGCAACGCAGGGTTAGGCAATGCACGGCAAGGCAAGGAAATGGTAACGCAGGGGAAGGCACGGTAAGGTGAGGCAAGGATAAGGCACGACAATGCAAGGCTAGGCAATGCACGGCAAGGCAAGGAAAGAGTAACGGAAGGAAAGGAAGGCAAGTCAAAGCCAGTCAAGGCAAGTGTAACAAAAGGCACGCCACGGCAAGGGGAAACAAGGCTAAGGCACGACAACGCACGGCTAGGCAATGCACGGCAAGGGAAGGAAAGGGTAACGCAAGGCAAGGCACGGTGAGGCTAGGCAAGGCTAATGCACGACAACGCAAGGCTAGGCAATGCACGACAATGCAAGGAAAGCTTAAAGCAAAGGAAGGCACGGTCAGGCGAGATAAGGCTAAGGCACGACAACGCAAGGCTAGGCAATGCAGGGAAGGGAAGCAAAGAGTAACGGAAGGTAAGCAAGGGAAGGAAAAGCAAGTAAAGGCAAGGGTAACGGAAGGAACTGCACGGCAAGGGGAAACAAGGTTAAGGCACGGCAACGCAGGCTGGGCAATGCACGGCAAGGCAAGGAAAGGGTAACGCAGGGGAAAGCACGGTCAGGGGAGGCAAGGCTAAGGCACGACAACGCAAGGCTTGGCAATGCACGGAAGGCAAGCAAAGAGTAACGGAAGGTAAGGAAGGCAAGGGAAAGCAAAGAAAGGCAAGTGTAATGGAAGGAACGGCACGGCAAGGGGAAACAAGGCTAAGGCACGACAACGCACGCTACGCAATGCACGGCAAGGCAAGGAAAGGGTAACGCATGGGAAAGCACGGTCAGGCGAGGCAAGGCTAAGGAAAGACAACGCAAGGCTAGGCAATGCACGGAAAGCAAGCAAAGAGTAACGGAACGCAAGGAAGGCAAGGGAAAGCAAGGTAAGGCAAGGGTAACGGAAGGAACGGCACGGCAAGGGGAAACAAGGCTAAGGCACGACAACACACGACTAGGAAATGCACGGCAAGGCAAGGAAAGGGTAACGCAAGGCAAGGCACGGTGAGGCTAGGCAAGGTTAATGCACGACAACGCAAGGCTAGGCAATGCACGACAATGCAAGGAAAGCTTAAAGCAAAGGAAGGCACGGTCAGGCGAGATAAGGCTAAGGCACGACAACGCAAGGCTAGGCAATGCACGGAAGGCAAGCAAAGAGTAACGGAAGGCAAGGAATGCAAGGGAAAGCAGGGGAAGGCAAGGGTAACGGAAGGAACGGCACGGTGAGGGGAAACAAGGCTAAGGCACGACAACGCAGGGCTAGGCAATGCACGGCAAGGCAAGGAAAGGGTAACGCAAGGCAAGGCACGGTTAGGCGAGGCAAGGGTAATGCACGACAACGCAAGGCTACGCAGTACACGGCTAGGCAAGGAAAGAGTAACGGAAGGAAAGGAAGGCAAGGCAAAGCAAGGCAAGGCAAGTGTAACAAAAGGCACGGCACGGCAAGGGGAAAGAAGGCTAAGGTACGGCAACGCAAGGCTAAGCAATGCACGGCCAGGCAAGGAAAGGGTAACGCAATGCAAGGCACGGTAAGGCAAGGCGAGGCTAATGCACGACAACGCACGGCTTGGCAATGCACGGCAAGGCAAGGAAAGGGTAACGGAAGGCAAGGAATGCAAGGCAAAGCAAGGCAACGCAAGCAAGTCTATGGCAAGGTGAAAACAGGCTAAGGCACGACAACGCAAGGCTAGGCAATGCACGGAAGGCAAGCAAAGAGTAACGGAATGGAAGGAAGGCAAGGCAAAGCAAGCAAGGCTATGGGAAGGTGAAACAAGGCTAAGGCACCACAACGCACGGCTAGGCAATGCACGGCCAGCCAAGGAAAAGGTAACGCAAGGCAAGGCACTGTGAGGCAAGGCAAGGCTAATGCACGACAGCGCAAGGCTAGGCAATGCACGGAAGGCAAGCAAAGAGTAACGGAAACCAAGGAAGGCAAGGGAAACCAAGGCAAGGCAAGGATAACGGAAGTAACGGCACGGCAAGGGGAAACAAGGCTAAGGCACGACAACGCACGGCTAGGCAATGCACGGCAAGGCAAGGAAAGGGTAACGCCAGGCAAGGCACGGTCAGGCAAGGCAAGGCTAATGCACGACAAGGCAAGGCTTGGCAGTGCACGGCAAGGCAAGGAAAGGGTAACGCAAGGCAAGGCACTGTCAGGCGAGGCAAGGCTAAGGCACGACAACGCAAGGCTAGGCAATGCACGGAAGGAAAGCAAAGAGTAACGGAAGGCAAGGAAAGCAAGGGAAAGCAAGGCAAGGCAAGGGTAACGGAAGGAACGGCACGGCAAGGGGAAACAAGGCTAAGGCACGACAACACAGGGCTAGGCAATGCAGGGCAAGGCAAGGAAAGGGTAACGCAAGGCAAGGCACGGTTTGGGGAGGAAAGGCTAATGCACGACAACCCAAGGCTAGGCAATGCACGGAAGGCAAGCAAAGAGTAACGGAAGGCAAGGAATGCAAGGCAAAGCAAGGCAACGCAAGCAAGGCTATGGCAAGGTGAAAAAAGGCTAAGGCAGGACCACGCAGGGCTAGGCAACGCACGGAAGGCAAGCAAAGAGTAACGGAAGGCAAGGAAGGCAAGGCAAAGCAAGGCAACGCAAACAAGGCTATGGCAAGGTGAAAAAAGGCTAAGACACGACAACGCAAGGCTAGGCAATGCACGGAAGGCAAGCAAAGAGTAACGGAAGGCAAGGAAGGCACGGCAAGGGGAAACAAGGCTAAGGCACGACAACGCACGGCTAGGCAATGCACGGCAAGGCAAGGAAAGGGTAACGCAAGGCAAGGCACGGTTTGGGGAGGCAAGTCTAATGCACGACAACGCAAGGCTAGGCAGTGCACGGCTAGGCAAGGAAAGAGTAACGGAAGGAAAGGAAGGCAAGGCAAAGCAAGGCAAGGCAAGTGTAACAAAAGGCAAGGCACGGCAAGGGGAAACAAGGCTAAGGAACGGCAACGCACGGCTAGGCAATGCACGGCCAGGCAAGGAAAGGGTAACGCAAGGCAAGGCACGGTAACGCAAGACAAGGCTAATGTCCGACAACGCACGGCTAGGCAATGCACGGCAAGGCAAGGAAAGGGTAACGCAAGGCAAGGTACGGTCAGGAGAGGCAAGGCTAATGCACAACAACGCAAGGCTAGGCAATGCACGGAAGGCAAGCAAAGAGTAACGGAAGGCAAGGAAGGCAAGGGAAACCAAGGCAAGGCAAGGGTAACGGAAGGAACGGCTCGGCAAGGGGAAACAAGGCTAAGGCACGGCAACGCAGGGCTAGGCAATGCACGGCAAGGCAAGGAAAGGGTAACGCAAGGCAAGGCACTGTCAGGCGAGGCAAAGATAATGCACGACATCGCAAGGCTAGGCAGTGCACGGCTAGGCAAGGAAAGAGTAACGGAAGGAAAGGAAGGCAAGGCAAAGCAAGGCAAGGCAAATGTAACAAAAGGCACGGCACGGCAAGGGGAAACAAGGCTAAGGAACGGCAACGCACGGCTAGGCAATGCACGGCCAGGCAAGGAAAGGGTAACGCAAGGCGAGGCACGGTAAGGCTACACAAGGCTAAAGCACGACAACGCACGGCTAGGTAATGCTCGGCAAGGCAAGGAAAGGGTAACGCAAGGCAAGGCACGGTCAGGCGAGGCAAGGCTAATGACGACAACGCAAGGCTAGGTAATGCACGGAAAGCAAGCAAAGAGTAACGGAAGGCAAGGAAGGCAAGGGAAACCAAGGGAAGGCAAGAGTAAGGGAAGGAACGGCTCGGCAAGGGGAAACAAGGCTAAGGCACGGCAACGCAGGGCTAGGCAATGCACGGCCAGGCAAGGAAAGGGTAACGCAAGGCAAGGCACGGTAAGGCAAGGCGAGGCTAATGCACGACAACGCACGGCTAGGCAATGCACGGCAAGGCAAGGAAAGGGTAACGCAACGCAAGGCACGGTTTGGGGAGGCAAGGCTAATGCACGACAACGCAAGGCTAGGCAATGCACGGAAGGCAAGTAAAGAGTAACGGAAGGCAAGGAATGCAAGGCAAAGCAAGGCAACGCAAGCAAGGCTATGGCAAGGTGAAAAAAGGCTAAGGCACGACCACGCAAGGCTAGGCAATGCACGGAAGGGAAGCAAAGAGTAACGGAAGGCAAGGAAGGCAAGGCAAAGAAAGGCAACGCAAGCAAGTCTATAGCAAGGTGAAACAAAGCTAAGGCACGACAACGCAAGGCTAGGCAATGAACGAAAGGCAAGCAAAGAGTAACGGAAGGCAAGGAAGGCAAGGGAAAGCAAGGCAAAGCAAGCAAGGCTATGGCAAGGTGAAACAAGGCTAAGGCACCACAACGCACGACTAGGCAATGCACGGCCAGCCAAGGAAAAGGTAACGCAAGGCAAGGCACTCTTAGGCAAGGCAAGGCTAATGCATGACAGCGCAAGGCTAGGCAATGCACGGAAGGCAAGCAAAGAGTAACGGAAACCAAGGAAGGCAAGGGAAAGCAAGGCAAGGCAAGGGTAACGGAAGGAACGGCACGGCAAGGGGAAACAAGGCTAAGGCACGACAACGCACGGCTAGGCAATGCACGGCAAGGCAAGGAAAGGGTAACGCCAGGCAAGGCACGGTCAGGCAAGGCAAGGCTAATGCACGACAAGGCAAGGCTAGGCAGTGCACGGCAAGGCAAGGAAAGGGTAACGCAAGTCAAGGCACTGTCAGGCGAGGCAAAGCTAATGCACGACAACTCAAGGCTAGGCAATGCACGGAAGGCAAGCAAAGAGTAACGGAAGGCAAGGAAGGCAAGGGAAAGCAAGGCAAGGCAAGGGTAACGGAAGGAACGGCACGGCAAGGGGAAACAAGGCTAAGGCACGAAAACACAGGGCTAGGCAATGCAGGGTAAGGCAAGGAAAGGGTAAGGCAAGGCAAGGCACGGTTTGGGGAGGCAAGTCTAATGCACGACAACGCAAGGCTAGGCAATGCACGGAAAGCAAGCAAAGAGTAACGGAAGGCAAGGAATGCAAGGCAAAGCAAGGCAACGCAAGCAAGCTATGGCAAGGTGAAAAAAGGCTAAGGCACGACCACGCAAGGCTAGGCAATGCACGGAAGGCAAGCAAAGAGTAACGGAAAGCAAGGAAGGCAAGGCAAAGCAAGGCAACGCAAGCAAGGCTATGGCAAGGTGAAAAAAGGCTAAGACACGACAAGGCAAGGCTAGGCAATGCACGGAAGGCAAGCAAAGAGTAACGGAAGGCACGGAAGGCAAGGGAAAGCAAGGCAAGGCAATGGTAACGGAAAGAACGGCACGGCAAGGGGAAACAAGGCTAAGGCACGACAACGCACTGCTAGGCAATGCACTGCAAGGCAAGGAAAGGGTAACGCAAGGCAAGGCACGGTCAGGCGAGGCAAGGCTAAGGCACGACAACGCAAGTCTAGGCAATGCACGGAAGGCAAGCAAAGAGTAATGGAACGCAAGGAAGGCAAGGGAAAGCAAGGCAAGGCAAGGTTACCGGAAGGAACGGCACGTTAAGGGGAAACAAGGCTAAGGCACGGCAACGCACGGCTAGGCAATGCAGGGCAAGGCAAGGAAATGGTAACGCAAGGCAAGGCACGGTTTGGGGAGGCAAGGCTAATGCACGACAACGCAAGGATAGGCAGTGCACGGCTAGGCAAGGAAAGAGTAACGGAAGGAAAGGAAGGCAAGACAAATCAAGGCAAGGCAAGTGTAACAAAAGGCAAGGCACGGCAACGGGAAACAAGGCTAAGGAACGGCAACGCACGGCTAGGCAATGCACGGCCAGGCAAGGAAAGGGTAACGCAAGGCAAGGCA
Source organism: Macrotis lagotis (assembly GCF_037893015.1). Classification (NCBI taxonomy): domain Eukaryota; kingdom Metazoa; phylum Chordata; class Mammalia; order Peramelemorphia; family Peramelidae; genus Macrotis; species Macrotis lagotis. The sequence goes on along the minus strand of NW_027422300.1, from coordinate 113,013 downwards.
CGGTAAGGCAAGACAAGGCTAATGCACGACAACGCACGGCTAGGCAATGCACGGCAAGGCAAGGAAAGGGTAACGAAAGGCAAGGCACGGTCAGGAGAGGCAAGGCTAATGCACGACAACGCAAGGCTAGGCAATGCACGGAAGGCAAGCAAAGAGTAACGGAAGGCAAGGAAGGCAAGGGAAACCAAGGCAAGGCAAGAGTAACGGAAGGAACGGCTCGGCAAGGGGAAACAAGGCTAAGGCACGGCAACGCAGGGCTAGGCAATGCACGGCAAGGCAAGGAAAGGGTAACGCAAGGCAAGGCACTGTCAGGCGAGGCAAAGCTAATGCACGACATCGCAAGGCTAGGCAGTGCACGGCTAGGCAAGGAAAGAGTAACGGAAGGAAAGGAAGGCAAGGCAAAGCATGGCAAGGCTAGTGTAACAACAGGCACGGCACGGCAAGGGGAAACAAGGCTAAGGCACGACAACGCAAGGCTAGGCAATGCACGGAAGGCAAGCAAAGAGTAACGGAAGGCAAGGAATGCAAAGGAAAGCAGGGAAAGGCAAGGGTACCGAAAGGAACGGCACGGTAAGGGGAAACAAGGCTAAGGCACGACAACACAGGGCTAGGCAATGCACGGCAAGGCAAGGAAAGGGTAACGCAAGGCAAGGCACGGTCAGGCGAGGCAAGGCTAAGGCACGACAACGCAAGGCTAGGCAATGCACGGAAGGCAAGCAAAGAGTAACGGAAGGCAAGGAAGGCAAGGGAAAGCAAGGCAAGACAAGGGTAACGGAAGGAACGGCACGGCAAGGGGAAACAAGGCTAAGGCACGACAACGCACGGCTAGGCAATGCACGGCAAGGCAAGGAAAGGGTAACGCAAGGCAAGGCACGGTCACGCACGGCTAGGCAATGCACGGCAAGGCAAGGAAAGGGTAACGCAAGGCAAGGCACGGTCAGGCGAGGCAAGGCTAAGGCACGACAACGCAAGGCTAGGCAATGCACGGAAGGCAAGCAAAGAGTAACGGAAGGCAAGGAAGGCAAGGGAAAGGAGGGGAAGTCAAGGGTAACGGAAGGAACGGCACGGTAAGGGGAAACAAGGCTAAGGCACGACAACGCAGGGCTAGGCAATGCACGGCAAGGCAAGGAAATGGTAACGCAAGTCAAGGCACGGTTTGGGGAGGCAAGGCTAATGCACGACAACGCAAGGCTAGGCAGTGCACGGCTAGGCAAGGAAAGAGTAACGGAAGGAAAGGAAGGCAAGGCAAAGCAAGGCAAGGCAAGTGTAACAAAAGGTACGGCACGGCAAGGGGAAACAAGGCTATGGAACGGCAACGCACGGCTAGGCAATGCACGGCCAGGCAAGGAAAGGGTAACGCAAGGCGAGGCACGGTAAGGCTAGACAAGGCTAATGCACGACAACGCACGGCTAGGCAATGCTCGGCAAGGCAAGGAAAGGGTAACGCAAGGCAAGGCACGGTCAGGCGAGGCAAGGCTAATGACGACAACGCAAGGCTAGGCAATGCACGGAAGGCAAGCAAAGAGTAACCGAAGGCAAGGAAGGCAAGGGAAAGCAAGGCAAGGCAAGAGTAACGGAAGGAACGGCTCGGCAAGGGGAAACAAGGCTAAGGCACGACAACGCAGGGCTAGGCAATGCACGGCAAGGCAAGGAAAGGGTAACGCAAGGCAAGGCACTGTCAGGCGAGGCAAAGCTAATGTACGACATCGCAAGGCTAGGCAGTGCACGGCTATGCAAGGAAAGAGTAACGGAAGTAAAGGAAGGCAAGGCAAAGCACGGCAAGGCAAGTGTAACAACAGGCACGGCACGGCAAGGGGAAACAAGGCTAAGGCACGACAACGCAAGGCTAGGCAATGCACGGAAGGCAAGCAAAGAGTAACGGAAGGCAAGGAATGCAAAGGAAAGCAGTGGAAGGCAAGGGTAACGAAAGGAACGGCACGGTAAGGGGAAACAAGGCTAAGGCACGACAACACAGTTCTAGGCAATGCAGGGCAAGGCAAGGAAAGGGTAACGCAAGGCAAGGCACGGTTTGGGGAGGCAAGGCTAATGCACGACAACGCAAGGCTAGGCAATTCACAGAAGGCAAGCAAAGAGTAATGGAAGGCAAGGAAGGCAAGGGAAAGCAAGGCAAGGCAAGGGTAACGGAAGGAACGGCACGGCAAGGGGAAACAAGGCTAAGGCACGGCAACGCAGGGCTAGGCAATGCACGGCAAGGCAAGGAAAGGGTAACTCAAGGCAAGGCACGGTGAGGCAAGGCAAGGCTGATGCACGACAACGCAAGGCTAGGCAATGCACGGAAAGCAAGCAAAGAGTAAGGGAACGCAAGGAAGGCAAGGGAAAGCAAGGGAAGGCAAGGGTAACGGAAGGAACGGTACGGCAAGGGGTAACAAGGCTAAGGCACGACAACGCACGCTAGGCAATGCACGGCAAGGCAAGGAAAGGGTAACGCATGGGAAAGCACGGTCAGGCGAGGCAAGGCTAAGGCATGACAACGCAAGGCTAGGCAATGCACGGAAAGCAAGCAAAGAGTAACGGAACGCAAGGAAGGCAAGGGAAAGCAAGGGAAGTCAAGGGTAACGGAAGGAACGGCACGGCAAGGGGTAAGAAGGCTAAGGCACGACAACGCAGGGCTAGGCAATGCACGGCAAGGGAAGGACAGGGTAACGCAGGGGAAGGCACGGTCAGGTGAGGCAAGGATAAGGCACGACAATGCAAGGCTAGGCAATGCACGGCATGGCAAGGAAAGAGTAACGGAAGGAAAGGAAGGCAAGGCAAAGCCAGGCAAGGCAAGTGTAACAAAAGGCACGCCACGGCAAGGGGAATCAAGGCTAAGGCACGACAACGCACGGCTAGGCAAAGCACGGCAAGGCAAGTAAAGGGTAACGCAAGGCAAGGCACGGTGAGGCTAGGCAAGGCTAATGCACGACAACGCAAGGCTAGGCAATGCACGACAATGCAAGGAAAGCTTAAAGCAAAGGAAGGCACGGTCAGGCGAGATAAGGCTAAGGCACGACAACGCAAGGGTAGGCAATGCACGGAAGGCAAGCAAAGAGTAACGGAAGGTAAGGAAGGCAAGGGAAAGCAAAGAAAGGCAAGTGTAACGGAAGGAACGGCACGGCAAGGGGAAACAAGGCTAAGGCACGACAACGCACGCTAGGCAATGCACGGCAAGGCAAGGAAAGGGTAACGCATGGGAAAGCACGGTCAGGCGAGGCAAGCCTAAGGCATGACAACGCAAGGCTAGGAAATGCACGGAAAGGAAGCAAAGAGTAACGGAACGCAAGGAAGGCAAGGGAAAGCAAGGGAAGGAAAGGGTAACGCAAGGGGAGGCACGGTAAGGCTACACAAGGCTAATGCACGACAACGCACGGCTAGGTAATGCTCGGCAAGGCAAGGAAAGGGTAACGCAAGGCAAGGCACGGTCAGGCGAGCTAAGGCTAATGACGACAACGCAAGGCTAGGCAATGCACGGAAAGCAAGCAAAGAGTAACGGAAGGCAAGGAAGGCAAGGGAAACCAAGGGAAGGCAAGAGTAACGGAAGGAACGGCTCGGCAAGGGGAAACAAGGCTAAGGCACGGCAGCGCAGGGCTAGACAATGCACGGCCAGGCAAGGAAAGTGTAACGCAAGGCAAGGCACTGTCAGGCGAGGCAAAGCTAATGCACGACATCGCAAGGCTAGGCAGTGCACGGCTAGGCAAGGAAAGAGTAATGGAAGGAAAGGAAGGCAAGGAAAAGCATGGCAAGGCAAGTGTAACAACAGGCACGGCACGGCAAGGGGAAACAAGGCTAAGGCCCGACAACGCAAGGCTAGGCAATGCACGGAAGGCAAGCAAAGAGTAACGGAAGGCAAGGAATGCAATGCAAAGCAAGGCAACGCAAGCAAGGCTATGGCAAGGTGAAAAAAGGCTAAGGCACGACCACGCAAGGCTAGGCAATGCACGGAAGGGAAGCAAAGAGTAACGGAAGGCAAGGAAGGCAAGGCAAAGCAAGGCAACGCAAGCAAGGCTATGGCAAGGTGAAAAAAGGCTAAGACACGACAACGCAAGGCTAGGCAATGCACGGAAGGCAAGCAAAGAGTAACGGAAGGCAAGGAAGGCAAGGGAAAGCAAGGCAAGTGTAACGGAAGGAACGGCATGGCAAGGGCAAACAAGGCTAAGGCACGACAACGAACGGCTAGGCAATGCAGGGCAAGGCAAGGTAAGGGTAACGCAAGGCAAGGCACGGTCAGGCGAGGCGAGGCTAAGGCACGACAACGCAAGGCTAGGCAATGCACGGAAGGCAAGCAAAGAATAACGGAACGCAAGGAAGGCAAGGGAAAGCAAGGCAAGGCAAGGGTAACGGAAGGAACGGCACGGCAAGGGGAAACAAGGCTAAGGCACGGCAACGCACGGCTAGGCAATGCACGGCAAGGCAAGGAAAGGGTAACGCAAGGCAAGGCACGGTGAGGCAAGGCAAGGCTGATGCACGACAACGCACGGCTAGGCAATGCAGGGCAAGGCAAGGAAAGGGTAACGCAAGGCAAGGCACGGTCAGGCGACGCAAGGCTAAGGCACGACAACGCAAGGCTAGGCAATGCACGAAAGGCAAGCAAAGAGTAACGGAAGGCAAGGAAGGCAAGGGAAAGCAGGGGAAGGCAAGGGTAACGGAAGGAACGGCACGGTAAGGGGAAACAAGGCTAAGGCACGACAACGCAGGGCTAGGCAATGCACGAAAGGCAAGCAAAGAGTAACGGAAGGCAAAGAAGGCAAGGGAAAGCAGGGGAAGGAAAGGGTAACGCAAGGCAAGGCACGGTCAGGCGAGGCAAGGGTAATGCACGACAACGCAAGGCTACGCAGTACACGGCTAGGCAAGGAAAGAGTAACGGAAGGAAAGGAAGGCAAGGCAAAGCAAGGCAAGGCAAGTGTAACAAAAGGCACGGCACGGCAAGGGGAAACAAGGCTAAGGTACGGCAACGCAAGGCTAAGCAATGCACGGCCAGGCAAGGAAAGGGTAACGCAAGGCAAGGCACGGTAAGGCAAGGCGCGGCTAATGCACGACAACGCACGGCTTGGCAATGCACGGCAAGGCAAGGAAAGGGTAACGCAAGGCAAGGCACGGTTAGGCGAGGCAAGGCTAAGGCACGACAACGCTAGGCTAGGCAATGCACGGAAGGCAAGCAAAGAGTAACGGAAGGCAAGGAATGCAAGGCAAAGCAAGGCAACGCAAGCAAGTCTATGGCAAGGTGAAAAAAGGCTAAGGCCCGACAACGCAAGGCTAGGCAATGCACGGAAGGCAAGCAAAGAGTAACGGAATGGAAGGAAGGCAAGTCAAAGCAAGCAAGGCTATGGCAAGGTGAAACAAGGCTAAGGCACCACAACGCACGGCTAGGCAATGCACGGCCAGCCAAGGAAAAGGTAACGTAAGGCAAGGCACTGTGAGGCAAGGCAAGGTTAATGCACGACAACGCAAGGCTAGGCAATGCACGGAAGGCAAGCAAAGAGTAACGGAAACCAAGGAAGGCAAGGGAAACCAAGGCAAGGCAAGGGTAACGGAAGTAACGGCACGGAAAGGGGATACAAGGCTAAGGCACGACAACGCACGGCTAGGCAATGCAAGGAAAGGCAAGGAAAGGGTAACGCCAGGCAAGGCACGGTCAGGCAAGGCAAGGCTAATGCACGACAAGGCAAGGCTTGGCAGTGCACGGCAAGGCAAGGAAAGGGTAACGCAAGGCAAGGCACTGTCAGGCGAGGCAAGGCAAAGGCACGACAACGCAAGGCTAGGCAATGCACGGAAGGAAAGCAAAGAGTAACGGAAGGCAAGGAAAGCAAGGGAAAGCAAGGCAAGGCAAGGGTAACGGAAGGAACGGCACGGCAAGGGGAAACAAGGCTAAGGCACGACAACACAGGGCTAGGCAATGCAGGGCAAGGCAAGGAAAGGGTAACGCAAGGCAAGGCACGGTTTGGGTAGGCAAGGCTAATGCACGACAACGCAAGGCTAGGCAATGCACGGAAGGCAAGCAAAGAGTAACGGAAGGCAAGGAATGCAAGGCAAAGCAAGGCAACGCAAGCAAGGCTATGGCAAGGTGAAAAAAGGCTAAGGCACGACCACGCAAGTCTAGGCAATGCACGGAAGGCAAGCAAAGAGTAATGGAAGGCAAGGAAGGCAAGGGAAAGCCAGGCAAGTGTAACGGAAGGAACGGCACGGCAAGGGCAAACAAGGCTAAGGCACGACAACGAACGGCTAGGCAATGCAGGGCAAGGCAAGGTAAGGGTAACGCAAGGCAAGGCACGGTCAGGCGAGGCAAGGCTAAGGCACGACAACGCACGGCTAGGCAATGCAGGGCAAGGCAAGGAAATGGTAACGCAAGGCAAGGCACGGTTTGGGGAGGCAAGGCTAATGCACGACAACGCAAGGATAGGCAGTGCACGGCTAGGCAAGGAAAGAGTAACGGAAGGAAAGGAAGGCAAGGCAAATCAAGGCAAGGCAAGTGTAACAAAAGGCAAGGCACGGCAACGCGAAACAAGGCTAAGGAACGGCAACGCACGGCTAGGCAATGCACGGCCAGGCAAGGAAAGGGTAACGCAAGGCAAGGCACCGTAAGGCAAGACAAGGCTAATGCACGACAACGCACGGCTAGGCAATGCACTGCAAGGCAAGGAAAGGGTAACGCAAGGCAACTCACGGTCAGGAGAGGCAAGGCTAATGCACGACAACGCAAGGCTAGGCAATGCACGGAAGGCAAGCAAAGAGTAACGGAAGGCAAGGAAGGCAAGGGAAACCAAGGCAAGGCAAGAGTAACGGAAGGAACGGCACGGCAAGGGGTAACAAGGCTAAGGCACGGCAACGCAGGGCTAGGCAATGCACGGCAAGGCAAGGAAAGGGTAACGCAAGGCAAGGCACTGTCAGGCGAGGCAAAGCTAATGCACGACATCGCAAGGCTAGGCAGTGCACGGCTAGGCAAGGAAAGAGTAACGGAAGGAAAGGAAGGCAAGGCAAAGCATGGCAAGGCAAGTGTAACAACAGGCACGGCACGGCAAGGGGAAACAAGGCTAAGGCACGACAACGCAAGGCTAGGCAATGCACGGAAGGCAAGCAAAGAGTAACGGAAGGCAAGGAATGCAAAGGAAAGCAGGGCAAGGCAAGGGTAACGAAAGGAACGGCACGGTAAGGGGAAACAACGCTAAGGCACGACAACACAGGGCTAGGCAATGCAGGGCAAGGCAAGGAAAGGGTAACGCAAGGCAAGGCACGATTTGGGGAGGCAAGGCTAATGCACGACAACGCAAGGCTAGGCAATGCACGGAAGGCAAGCAAAGAGTAACGGAAGGCAAGGAAGGCAAGGGAAAGCAAGGCAAGGTAAGGGTAACGGAAGGAACGGCACGGCAAGGGGAAACAAGGCTAAGGCACGACAACGCACGGCTAGGCAATGCACGGCAAGGCAAGGAAAGGGTAACGCAAGGCAAGGCACGGTGAGGCAAGGCAAGGCTAATGCACGACAACGCACGGCTAGGCAATGCACGGCAAGGCAAGGAATGGGTAACGCAAGGCAAGGCACGGTGAGGCGAGGCAAGGCTAAGGCACGACAACGCAAGGCTAGGCAATGCACGGAAGGCAAGCAAAGACTAACGGAAGGCAAGGAAGGCAAGGGAAAGCAAGGGAAGGCAAGGGTAACGGAAGGAACGGCACGGCAAGGGGAAACAAGGCTAAGGCACGACAACGCAGGGCTAGGCAATGCAGGGCAAGGCAAGGAAATTGTAACGCAAGGCAAGGCACGGTTTGGGGAGGCAAGGCTAATGCACGACAACGCAAGGCTAGGCAGTGCACGGCTAGGCAAGGAAAGAGTAACGGAAGGAAAGGAAGGCAAGGCAAAGCAAGGCAAGGCAAGTGTAACAAAAGGTACGGCACGGCAAGGGGAAACAAGGCTAAGGAACGGCAACGCACGGCTAGGCAATGCACGGCCAGGCAAGGAAAGGGTAACGCAAGGCGAGGCACGGTAAGGCTAGACAAGGCTAATGCACGACAACGCACGGCTAGGCAATGCTCGGCAAGGCAAGGAAAGGGTAACGCAAGGCAAGGCACGGTCAGGCGAGGCAAGGCTAATGACGACAACGCAAGGCTAGGCAATGCACGGAAGGCAAGCAAAGAGTAACCGAAGGCAAGGAAGGCAAGGGAAAGCAAGGCAAGGCAAGAGTAACGGAAGGAACGGCTCGGCAAGGGGAAACAAGGCTAAGGCACGGCAACGCAGGGCTAGGCAATGCACGGCAAGGCAAGGAAAGGGTAACGCAAGGCAAGGCACTGTCAGGCGAGGCAAAGCTAATGTACGACATCGCAAGGCTAGGCAGTGCACGGCTATGCAAGGAAAGAGTAACGGAAGTAAAGGAAGGCAAGGCAAAGCACGGCAAGGCAAGTGTAACAACAGGCACGGCACGGCAAGGGGAAACAAGGCTAAGGCACGACAACGCAAGGCTAGGCAATGCACGAAAGGCAAGCAAAGAGTAACGGAAGGCAAGGAATGCAAAGGAAAGCAGGGGAAGGCAAGGGTAACGAAAGTAACGGCACGGTAAGGGGAAACAAGGCTAAGGCACGACAACACAGTTCTAGGCAATGCAGGGCAAGGCAAGGAAAGGGTAACGCAAGGCAAGGCACGGTTTGGGGAGGCAAGGCTAATGCACGACAACGCAAGGCTAGGCAATTCACAGAAGGCAAGCAAAGAGTAACGGAAGGCAAGGAAGGCAATGGAAAGCAAGGCAAGGCAAGGGTAACGGAAGGAACGGCACGGCAAGGGGAAACAAGGCTAAGGCACGGCAACGCAGGGCTAGGCAATGCACGGCAAGGCAAGGAAAGGGTAACGCAAGGCAAGGCACGGTGAGGCAAGGCAAGGCTGATGCACGACAACGCAAGGCTAGGCAATGCACGGAAAGCAAGCAAAGAGTAACGGAACGCAAGGAAGGCAAGGGAAAGCAAGGGAAGGCAAGGGTAACGGAAGGAACGGCACGGCAAGGGGGAACAAGTCTAAGGCACGACACCGAACGCTATTCAATAAACGGCAAGGCATGGAAAGGGTAACGCATGGGAAAGCACGGTCAGGCGAGGCAAGGCTAAGGCACGACAACGCAAGTGTAGGCAATCCACGGAAGGCAAGCAAAGAGTAACGGAAGGTAAGGAAGGCAAGGGAAAGCAAGGAAAGGCAAGTGTAACGGAAGGAACAGCACGGCAACGGGAAACAAGGCTAAGACACGACAACGCACGCTAGGCAATGCACGGCAAGGCAAGGAAAGGGTAACGCATGGGAAAGCACGGTCAGGCGAGGCAAGCCTAAGGCATGACAAGGCAAGGCTAGGCAATGCACGGAAAGCAAGCAAAGAGTAAAGGAACGCAAGGAAGGCAAGGGAAAGCAAGGGAAGGCAAGGGTAACGGAAGAAACGGCACGGCAAGGGGTAACAAGGCTAAGGCACGACAACGCACGCTAGGCAATGCACGGCAAGGCAAGGAAAGGGTAACGCATGGGAAAGCACGGTCAGGCGAGGCAAGGCTAAGGCACGACAACGCAAGGCTAGGAAATTCAGGGAAGGCAAGCAAAGAGTAACGGAATGTAAGGAAGGCAAGGAAAAGCAAGGAAAGGCAAGGGTAACGGAAGGAACGGCACGGCAAGGGGGAACAAATCTAAGGCACGACACCGAACGCTAGGCAATGAACGGCAAGGCAAGGAAAGGGTAACGCATGGGAAAGCACGGTCAGGCGAGGCAAGGCTAAGGCACGACCACGCAAGGCTAGGCAATGCACGGAAGGGAAGCAAAGAGTAACGGAAGGCAAGGAAGGCAAGGCAAAGCAAGGCAACGCAAGCAAGGCTATGGCAAGGTGAAAAAAGGCTAAGACACGACAACGCAAGGCTAGGCAATGAACGAAAGGCAAGCAAAGAGTAACGGAAGGCAAGGAAGGCAAGGGAAAGCAAGGCAAAGCAAGCAAGGCTATGGCAAGGTGAAACAAGGCTAAGGCACCACAACGCACGACTAGGCAATGCACGGCCAGCCAAGGAAAAGGTAACGCAAGGCAAGGCACTCTGAGGCAAGGCAAGGCTAATGCATGACAGCGCAAGGCTAGGCAATGCACGGAAGGCAAGCAAAGAGTAACGGAAACCAAGGAAGGCAAGGGAAAGCAAGGCAAGGCAAGGGTAACGGAAGGAACGGCACGGCAAGGGGAAACAAGGCTGAGGCACGACAACGCACGGCTAGGCAATGCACGGCAAGGCAAGGAAAGGGTAACGCCAGGCAAGGCACGGTCAGGCAAGGCAAGGCTAATGCACGACAAGGCAAGGCTAGGCAGTGCACGGCAAGGCAAGGAAAGGGTAACGCAAGTCAAGGCACTGTCAGGCGAGGCAAGGCTAAGGCACGACAACTCAAGGCTAGGCAATGCACGGAAGGCAAGAAAGAGTAACGGAAGGCAAGGAAGGCAAGGGAAAGCAAGGCAAGGCAAGGGTAACGGAAGGAACGGCACGGCAAGGGGAAACAAGGCTAAGGCACGACAACACAGGGCTAGGCAATGCAGGGTAAGGCAAGGAAAGGGTAACGCAAGGCAAGGCACGGTTTGGGGAGGCAAGTCTAATGCACGACAACGCAAGGCTAGGCAATGCACGGAAAGCAAGCAAAGAGTAACGGAAGGCAAGGAATGCAAGGCAAAGCAAGGCAACGCAAGCAAGGCTATGGCAAGGTGAAAAAAGGCTAAGGCACGACCACGCAAGGCTAGGCAATGCACGGAAGGCAAGCAAAGAGTAACGGAAAGCAAGGAAGGCAAGGCAAAGCAAGGCAACGCAAGCAAGGCTATGGCAAGGTGAAAAAAGGCTAAGACACGACAAGGCAAGGCTAGGCAATGCACGGAAGGCAAGCAAAGAGTAACGGAAGGCAAGGAAGGCAAGGGAAAGCAAGGCAAGGCAAGAGTAACGGAAGGAACGGCTCGGCAAGGGGAAACAAGGCTAAGGCACGGCAACGCAGGGCTAGGCAATGCACGGCAAGGCAAGGAAAGGGTAACGCAAGGCAAGGCACTGTCAGGCGAGGCAAAGCTAATGTACGACATCGCAAGGCTAGGCAGTGCACGGCTATGCAAGGAAAGAGTAACGGAAGGAAAGGAAGGCAAGGCAAAGCACGGCAAGGCAAGTGTAACAAAAGGCACGGCACGGCAAGGGGAAACAAGGCTAAGGCACGACAACGCAAGGCTAGGCAATGCACGAAAGGCAAGCAAAGAGTAACGGAAGGCAAGGAATGCAAAGGAAAGCAGGGGAAGGCAAGGGTAACGAAAGGAACGGCACGGTAAGGGGAAACAAGGCTAAGGCACGACAACACAGTTCTAGGCAATGCAGGGCAAGGCAAGGAAAGGGTAACGCAAGGCAAGGCACGGTTTGGGGAGGCAAGGCTAATGCACGACAACGCAAGGCTAGGCAATTCACAGAAGGCAAGCAAAGAGTAACGGAAGGCAAGGAAGGCAATGGAAAGCAAGGCAAGGCAAGGGTAACGGAAGGAACGGCACGGCAAGGGGAAACAAGGCTAAGGCACGGCAACGCAGGGCTAGGCAATGCACGGCAAGGCAAGGAAAGGGTAACGCAAGGCAAGGCACGGTGAGGCAAGGCAAGGCTGATGCACGACAACGCAAGGCTAGGCAATGCACGGAAAGCAAGCAAAGAGTAACGGAACGCAAGGAAGGCAAGGGAAAGCAAGGGAAGGCAAGGGTAACGGAAGGAACGGCACGGCAAGGGGGAACAAGTCTAAGGCACGACACCGAACGCTAGGCAATAAACGGCAAGGCATGGAAAGGGTAACGCATGGGAAAGCACGGTCAGGCGAGGCAAGGCTAAGGCACGACAACGCAAGTGTAGGCAATCCACGGAAGGCAAGCAAAGAGTAACGGAAGGTAAGGAAGGCAAGGGAAAGCAAGGAAAGGCAAGTGTAACGGAAGGAACGGCACGGCAACGGAAAACAAGGCTAAGACACGACAACGCACGCTAGGCAATGCACGGCAAGGCAAGGAAAGGGTAACGCATGGGAAAGCACGGTCAGGCGAGGCAAGCCTAAGGCATGACAAGGCAAGGCTAGGCAATGCACGGAAAGCAAGCAAAGAGTAAAGGAACGCAAGGAAGGCAAGGGAAAGCAAGGGAAGGCAAGGGTAACGGAAGAAACGGCACGGCAAGGGGTAACAAGGCTAAGGCACGACAACGCACGCTAGGCAATGCACGGCAAGGCAAGGAAAGGGTAACGCATGGGAAAGCACGGTCAGGCGAGGCAAGGCTAAGGCACGACAACGCAAGGCTAGGAAATTCAGGGAAGGCAAGCAAAGAGTAACGGAATGTAAGGAAGGCAAGGAAAAGCAAGGAAAGGCAAGGGTAACGGAAGGAACGGCACGGCAAGGGGGAACAAATCTAAGGCACGACACCGAACGCTAGGCAATGAACGGCAAGGCAAGGAAAGGGTAACGCATGGGAAAGCACGGTCAGGCGAGGCAAGGCTAAGGCACGACCACGCAAGGCTAGGCAATGCACGAAAGGGAAGCAAAGAGTAACGGAAGGCAAGGAAGGCAAGGCAAAGCAAGGCAACGCAAGCAAGGCTATGGCAAGGTGAAAAAAGGCTAAGACACGACAACGCAAGGCTAGGCAATGAACGAAAGGCAAGCAAAGAGTAACGGAAGGCAAGGAAGGCAAGGGAAAGCAAGGCAAAGCAAGCAAGGCTATGGCAAGGTGAAACAAGGCTAAGGCACCACAACGCACGACTAGGCAATGCACGGCCAGCCAAGGAAAAGGTAACGCAAGGCAAGGCACTCTGAGGCAAGGCAAGGCTAATGCATGACAGCGCAAGGCTAGGCAATGCACGGAAGGCAAGCAAAGAGTAACGGAAACCAAGGAAGGCAAGGGAAAGCAAGGCAAGGCAAGGGTAACGGAAGGAACGGCACGGCAAGGGGAAACAAGGCTAAGGCACGACAACGCACGGCTAGGCAATGCACGGCAAGGCAAGGAAAGGGTAACGCCAGGCAAGGCACGGTCAGGCAAGGCAAGGCTAATGCACGACAAGGCAAGGCTAGGCAGTGCACGGCAAGGCAAGGAAAGGGTAACGCAAGTCAAGGCACTGTCAGGCGAGGCAAGGCTAAGGCACGACAACTCAAGGCTAGGCAATGCACGGAAGGCAAGAAAGAGTAACGGAAGGCAAGGAAGGCAAGGGAAAGCAAGGCAAGGCAAGGGTAACGGAAGGAACGGCACGGCAAGGGGAAACAAGGCTAAGGCACGAAAACACAGGGCTAGGCAATGCAGGGTAAGGCAAGGAAAGGGTAAGGCAAGGCAAGGCACGGTTTGGGGAGGCAAGTCTAATGCACGACAACGCAAGGCTAGGCAATGCACGGAAAGCAAGCAAAGAGTAACGGAAGGCAAGGAATGCAAGGCAAAGCAAGGCAACGCAAGCAAGCTATGGCAAGGTGAAAAAAGGCTAAGGCACGACCACGCAAGGCTAGGCAATGCACGGAAGGCAAGCAAAGAGTAACGGAAAGCAAGGAAGGCAAGGCAAAGCAAGGCAACGCAAGCAAGGCTATGGCAAGGTGAAAAAAGGCTAAGACACGACAAGGCAAGGCTAGGCAATGCACGGAAGGCAAGCAAAGAGTAACGGAAGGCACGGAAGGCAAGGGAAAGCAAGGCAAGGCAATGGTAACGGAAAGAACGGCACGGCAAGGGGAAACAAGGCTAAGGCACGACAACGCACTGCTAGGCAATGCACTGCAAGGCAAGGAAAGGGTAACGCAAGGCAAGGCACGGTCAGGCGAGGCAAGGCTAAGGCACGACAACGCAAGTCTAGGCAATGCACGGAAGGCAAGCAAAGAGTAATGGAACGCAAGGAAGGCAAGGGAAAGCAAGGCAAGGCAAGGTTACCGGAAGGAACGGCACGGCAAGGGGAAACAAGGCTAAGGCACGGCAACGCACGGCTAGGCAATGCAGGGCAAGGCAAGGAAATGGTAACGCAAGGCAAGGCACGGTTTGGGGAGGCAAGGCTAATGCACGACAACGCAAGGATAGGCAGTGCACGGCTAGGCAAGGAAAGAGTAACGGAAGGAAAGGAAGGCAAGACAAATCAAGGCAAGGCAAGTGTAACAAAAGGCAAGGCACGGCAACGGGAAACAAGGCTAAGGAACGGCAACGCACGGCTAGGCAATGCACGGCCAGGCAAGGAAAGGGTAACGCAAGGCAAGGCACGGTAAGGCAAGACAATGCTAATGAACGACAACGCACGGCTAGGCAATGCACTGCAAGGCAAGGAAAGGGTAACGCAAGGCAAGGCACGGTCAGGAGAGGCAAGGCTAATGCACGACAACGCAAGGCTAGGCAATGCACGGAAGGCAAGCAAAGAGTAACGGAAGGCAAGGAAGGCAAGGGAAACCAAGGCAAGGCAAGGGTAACGGAAGGAACGGCTCGGCAAGGGGAAACAAGGCTAAGGCACGGCAACGCAGGGCTAGGCAATGCACGGCAAGGCAAGGAAAGGGTAACGCAAGGCAAGGCACTGTCAGGCGAGGCAAAGCTAATGCACGACAACGCAAGGCTAGGCAATGCACGGCAAGGCAAGGAAAGGATAAAGGAAGGCAAGGCAAAGCACGGCAAGGCAAGTGTAACAACAGGCACGGCACGGCAAGGGGAAACAAGGCTAAGGCACGACAACGCAAGGCTAGGCAATGCACGGAAGGCAAGCAAAGAGTAACGGAAGGCAAGGAATGCAAAGGAAAGCAGGGGAAGGCAAGGGTAACGAAAGTAACGGCACGGTAAGGGGAAACAAGGCTAAGGCACGACAACACAGTTCTAGGCAATGCAGGGCAAGGCAAGGAAAGGGTAACGCAAGGCAAGGCACGGTTTGGGGAGGCAAGGCTAATGCACGACAACGCAAGGCTAGGCAATTCACAGAAGGCAAGCAAAGAGTAACGGAAGGCAAGGAAGGCAATGGAAAGCAAGGCAAGGCAAGGGTAACGGAAGGAACGGCACGGCAAGGGGAAACAAGGCTAAGGCACGGCAACGCAGGGCTAGGCAATGCACGGCAAGGCAAGGAAAGGGTAACGCATGGGAAAGCACGGTCAGGCGAGGCAAGCCTAAGGCATGACAAGGCAAGGCTAGGCAATGCACGGAAAGCAAGCAAAGAGTAAAGGAACGCAAGGAAGGCAAGGGAAAGCAAGGGAAGGCAAGGGTAACGGAAGAAACGGCACGGCAAGGGGTAACAAGGCTAAGGCACGACAACGCACGCTAGGCAATGCACGGCAAGGCAAGGAAAGGGTAACGCATGGGAAAGCACGGTCAGGCGAGGCAAGGCTAAGGCACGACAACGCAAGGCTAGGAAATTCAGGGAAGGCAAGCAAAGAGTAACGGAATGTAAGGAAGGCAAGGAAAAGCAAGGAAAGGCAAGGGTAACGGAAGGAACGGCACGGCAAGGGGGAACAAATCTAAGGCACGACACCGAACGCTAGGCAATGAACGGCAAGGCAAGGAAAGGGTAACGCATGGGAAAGCACGGTCAGGCGAGGCAAGGCTAAGGCACGACCACGCAAGGCTAGGCAATGCACGGAAGGGAAGCAAAGAGTAACGGAAGGCAAGGAAGGCAAGGCAAAGCAAGGCAACGCAAGCAAGGCTATGGCAAGGTGAAAAAAGGCTAAGACACGACAACGCAAGGCTAGGCAATGAACGAAAGGCAAGCAAAGAGTAACGGAAGGCAAGGAAGGCAAGGGAAAGCAAGGCAAAGCAAGCAAGGCTATGGCAAGGTGAAACAAGGCTAAGGCACCACAACGCACGACTAGGCAATGCACGGCCAGCCAAGGAAAAGGTAACGCAAGGCAAGGCACTCTGAGGCAAGGCAAGGCTAATGCATGACAGCGCAAGGCTAGGCAATGCACGGAAGGCAAGCAAAGAGTAACGGAAACCAAGGAAGGCAAGGGAAAGCAAGGCAAGGCAAGGGTAACGGAAGGAACGGCACGGCAAGGGGAAACAAGGCTAAGGCACGACAACGCACGGCTAGGCAATGCACGGCAAGGCAAGGAAAGGGTAACGCCAGGCAAGGCACGGTCAGGCAAGGCAAGGCTAATGCACGACAAGGCAAGGCTAGGCAGTGCACGGCAAGGCAAGGAAAGGGTAACGCAAGTCAAGGCACTGTCAGGCGAGGCAAGGCTAAGGCACGACAACTCAAGGCTAGGCAATGCACGGAAGGCAAGAAAGAGTAACGGAAGGCAAGGAAGGCAAGGGAAACAAGGCAAGGCAAGGGTAACGGAAGGAACGGCACGGCAAGGGGAAACAAGGCTACGGCACGAAAACACAGGGCTAGGCAATGCAGTGTAAGGCAAGGAAAGGGTAACGCCAGGCAAGGCACGGTCAGGCGAGGCAAGGCTAATGCACGACAACGCAAGGCTAGGCAGTGCACGGAAAGCAAGCAAAGAGTAACGGAAGGCAAGGAATGCAAGGCAAAGCAAGGCAACGCAAGCAAGCTATGGCAAGGTGAAAAAAGGCTAAGGCACGACCACGCAAGGCTAGGCAATGCACGGAAGGCAAGCAAAGAGTAACGGAAAGCAAGGAAGGCAAGGCAAAGCAAGGCAACGCAAGCAAGGCTATGGCAAGGTGAAAAAAGGCTAAGACACGACAAGGCAAGGCTAGGCAATGCACGGAAGGCAAGCAAAGAGTAACGGAAGGCACGGAAGGCAAGGGAAAGCAAGGCAAGGCAATGGTAACGGAAAGAACGGCACGGCAAGGGGAAACAAGGCTAAGGCACGACAACGCACTGCTAGGCAATGCACTGCAAGGCAAGGAAAGGGTAACGCAAGGCAAGGCACGGTCAGGCGAGGCAAGGCTAAGGCACGACAACGCAAGTCTAGGCAATGCACGGAAGGCAAGCAAAGAGTAATGGAACGCAAGGAAGGCAAGGGAAAGCAAGGCAAGGCAAGGTTACCGGAAGGAACGGCACGGCAAGGGGAAACAAGGCTAAGGCACGGCAACGCACGGCTAGGCAATGCAGGGCAAGGCAAGGAAATGGTAACGCAAGGCAAGGCACGGTTTGGGGAGGCAAGGCTAATGCACGACAACGCAAGGATAGGCAGTGCACGGCTAGGCAAGGAAAGAGTAACGGAAGGAAAGGAAGGCAAGACAAATCAAGGCAAGGCAAGTGTAACAAAAGGCAAGGCACGGCAACGGGAAACAAGGCTAAGGAACGGCAACGCACGGCTAGGCAATGCACGGCCAGGCAAGGAAAGGGTAACGCAAGGCAAGGCACGGTAAGGCAAGACAATGCTAATGAACGACAACGCACGGCTAGGCAATGCACTGCAAGGCAAGGAAAGGGTAACGCAAGGCAAGGCACGGTCAGGAGAGGCAAGGCTAATGCACGACAACGCAAGGCTAGGCAATGCACGGAAGGCAAGCAAAGAGTAACGGAAGGCAAGGAAGGCAAGGGAAACCAAGGCAAGGCAAGGGTAACGGAAGGAACGGCTCGGCAAGGGGAAACAAGGCTAAGGCACGGCAACGCAGGGCTAGGCAATGCACGGCAAGGCAAGGAAAGGGTAACGCAAGGCAAGGCACTGTCAGGCGAGGCAAAGCTAATGCACGACATCGCAAGGCTAGGCAGTGCACGGCTAGGCAAGGAAAGAGTAACGGAAGTAAAGGAAGGCAAGGCAAAGCACGGCAAGGCAAGTGTAACAACAGGCACGGCACGGCAAGGGGAAACAAGGCTAAGGCACGACAACGCAAGGCTAGGCAATGCACGGAAGGCAAGCAAAGAGTAACGGAAGGCAAGGAATGCAAAGGAAAGCAGGGGAAGGCAAGGGTAACGAAAGTAACGGCACGGTAAGGGGAAACAAGGCTAAGGCACGACAACACAGTTCTAGGCAATGCAGGGCAAGGCAAGGAAAGGGTAACGCAAGGCAAGGCACGGTTTGGGGAGGCAAGGCTAATGCACGACAACGCAAGGCTAGGCAATTCACAGAAGGCAAGCAAAGAGTAACGGAAGGCAAGGAAGGCAATGGAAAGCAAGGCAAGGCAAGGGTAACGGAAGGAACGGCACGGCAAGGGGAAACAAGGCTAAGGCACGGCAACGCAGGGCTAGGCAATGCACGGCAAGGCAAGGAAAGGGTAACGCAAGGCAAGGCACGGTGAGGCAAGGCAAGGCTGATGCACGACAACGCAAGGCTAGGCAATGCACGGAAAGCAAGCAAAGAGTAACGGAACGCAAGGAAGTCAAGGGAAAGCAAGGGAAGGCAAGGGTAACGGAAGGAACGGCACGGCAAGGGGGAACAAGTCTAAGGCACGACACCGAACGCTAGGCAATAAACGGCAAGGCATGCAAAGGGTAACGCATGGGAAAGCACGGTCAGGCGAGGCAAGGCTAAGGCACGACAACGCAAGTGTAGGCAATCCGCGGAAGGCAAGCAAAGAGTAACGGAAGGTAAGGAAGGCAAGGGAAAGCAAGGAAAGGCAAGTGTAACGGAAGGAACGGCACGGCAACGGGAAACAAGGCTAAGACACGACAACGCACGCTAGGCAATGCACGGCAAGGCAAGGAAAGGGTAACGCATGGGAAAGCACGGTCAGGCGAGGCAAGCCTAAGGCATGACAAGGCAAGGCTAGGCAATGCACGGAAAGCAAGCAAAGAGTAACGGAACGCAAGGAAGTCAAGGGAAAGCAAGGGAAGGCAAGGGTAACGGAAGGAACGGCACGGCAAGGGGTAACAAGGCTAAGGCACGACAACGCACGCTAGGCAATGCACGGCAAGGCAAGGAAAGGGTAACGCATGGGAAAGCACGGTCAGGCGAGGCAAGGCTAAGGCACGACAACGCAAGGCTAGGAAATTCAGGGAAGGCAAGCAAAGAGTAACGGAATGTAAGGAAGGCAAGGAAAAGCAAGGAAAGGCAAGGGTAACGGAAGGAACGGCACGGCAAGGGGGAACAAATCTAAGGCACGACACCGAACGCTAGGCAATGAACGGCAAGGCAAGGAAAGGGTAACGCATGGGAAAGCACGGTCAGGCGAGGCAAGGCTAAGGCACGACCACGCAAGGCTAGGCAATGCACGGAAGGGAAGCAAAGAGTAACGGAAGGCAAGGAAGGCAAGGCAAAGCAAGGCAACGCAAGCAAGGCTATGGCAAGGTGAAAAAAGGCTAAGACACGACAACGCAAGGCTAGGCAATGAACGAAAGGCAAGCAAAGAGTAACGGAAGGCAAGGAAGGCAAGGGAAAGCAAGGCAAAGCAAGCAAGGCTATGGCAAGGTGAAACAAGGCTAAGGCACCACAACGCACGACTAGGCAATGCACGGCCAGCCAAGGAAAAGGTAACGCAAGGCAAGGCACTCTGAGGCAAGGCAAGGCTAATGCATGACAGCGCAAGGCTAGGCAATGCACGGAAGGCAAGCAAAGAGTAACGGAAACCAAGGAAGGCAAGGGAAAGCAAGGCAAGGCAAGGGTAACGGAAGGAACGGCACGGCAAGGGGAAACAAGGCTAAGGCACGACAACGCACGGCTAGGCAATGCACGGCAAGGCAAGGAAAGGGTAACGCCAGGCAAGGCACGGTCAGGCAAGGCAAGGCTAATGCACGACAAGGCAAGGCTAGGCAGTGCACGGCAAGGCAAGGAAAGGGTAACGCAAGTCAAGGCACTGTCAGGCGAGGCAAGGCTAAGGCACGACAACTCAAGGCTAGGCAATGCACGGAAGGCAAGAAAGAGTAACGGAAGGCAAGGAAGGCAAGGGAAAGCAAGGCAAGGCAAGGGTAACGGAAGGAACGGCACGGCAAGGGGAAACAAGGCTAAGGCACGAAAACACAGGGCTAGGCAATGCAGGGTAAGGCAAGGAAAGGGTAAGGCAAGGCAAGGCACGGTTTGGGGAGGCAAGTCTAATGCACGACAACGCAAGGCTAGGCAATGCACGGAAAGCAAGCAAAGAGTAACGGAAGGCAAGGAAGGCAAGGCAAAGCAAGGCAACGCAAGCAAGCTATGGCAAGGTGAAAAAAGGCTAAGGCACGACCACGCAAGGCTAGGCAATGCACGGAAGGCAAGCAAAGAGTAACGGAAATCAAGGAAGGCAAGGCAAAGCAAGGCAACGCAAGCAAGGCTATGGCAAGGTGAAAAAAGGCTAAGACACGACAAGGCAAGGCTAGGCAATGCACGGAAGGCAAGCAAAGAGTAACGGAAGGCACGGAAGGCAAGGGAAAGCAAGGCAAGGCAATGGTAACGGAAAGAACGGCACGGCAAGGGGAAACAAGGCTAAGGCACGACAACGCACTGCTAGGCAATGCACTGCAAGGCAAGGAAAGGGTAACGCAAGGCAAGGCACGGTCAGGCGAGGCAAGGCTAAGGCACGACAACGCAAGTCTAGGCAATGCACGGAAGGCAAGCAAAGAGTAATGGAACGCAAGGAAGGCAAGGGAAAGCAAGGCAAGGCAAGGTTACCGGAAGGAACGGCACGGCAAGGGGAAACAAGGCTAAGGCACGGCAACGCACGGCTAGGCAATGCAGGGCAAGGCAAGGAAATGGTAACGCAAGGCAAGGCACGGTTTGGGGAGGCAAGGCTAATGCACGACAACGCAAGGATAGGCAGTTCACGGCTAGGCAAGGAAAGAGTAACGGAAGGAAAGGAAGGCAAGACAAATCAAGGCAAGGCAAGTGTAACAAAAGGCAAGGCACGGCAACGGGAAACAAGGCTAAGGAACGGCAACGCACGGCTAGGCAATGCACGGCCAGGCAAGGAAAGGGTAACGCAAGGCAAGGCACGGTAAGGCAAGACAATGCTAATGAACGACAACGCACGGCTAGGCAATGCACTGCAAGGCAAGGAAAGGGTAACGCAAGGCAAGGCACGGTCAGGAGAGGCAAGGCTAATGCACGACAACGCAAGGCTAGGCAATGCACGGAAGGCAAGCAAAGAGTAACGGAAGGCAAGGAAGGCAAGGGAAACCAAGGCAAGGCAAGGGTAACGGAAGGAACGGCTCGGCAAGGGGAAACAAGGCTAAGGCACGGCAACGCAGGGCTAGGCAATGCACGGCAAGGCAAGGAAAGGGTAACGCAAGGCAAGGCACTGTCAGGCGAGGCAAAGCTAATGCACGACATCGCAAGGCTAGGCAGTGCACGGCTAGGCAAGGAAAGAGTAACGGAAGGAAAGGAAGGCAAGGCAAAGCATGGCAAGGCTAGTGTAACAACAGGCACGGCACGGCAAGGGGAAACAAGGCTAAGGCACGACAACGCAAGGCTAGGCAATGCACGGAAGGCAAGCAAAGAGTAACGGAAGGCAAGGAATGCAAAGGAAAGCAGGGAAAGGCAAGCGTAACGAAAGGAACGGCACGGTAAGGGGAAACAACGCTAAGGCAAGACAACACAGGGCTAGGCAATTCAGGGCAAGGCAAAGAAAGGGTAACGCAAGGCAAGGCACGATTTGGGGAGGCAAGGCTAATGCACGACAACGGAAGGCTAGGCAATGAACGGAAGGCAAGCAAAGAGTAACGGAAGGCAAGGAAGGCAAGGGAAAGCAAGGCAAGGCAAGGGTAACGGAAGGAACGGCACGGCAAGGGGAAACAAGGCTAAGGCACGGCAACGCACGGCTAGGCAATGCACGGCAAGGCAAGGAAAGGGTAACGCAAGGCAAGGCACGGTGAGGCAAGGCAAGGCTGATGCACGACAACGCACGGCTAGGCAATGCACGGCAAGGCAAGGAATGGGTAACGCAAGGCAAGGCACGGTGAGGCGAGGCAAGGCTAAGGCACGACAACGCAAGGCTAGGCAATGCACGGAAGGCAAGCAAAGAGTAACGGAAGGCAAGGAAGGCAAGGGAAAGGAGGGGAAGGCAAGGGTAACGGAAGGAACGGCACGGTAAGGGGAAACAAGGCTAAGGCACGACAACGCAGTGCTAGGCAATGCACGGCAAGGCAAGGAAATGGTAACGCAAGTCAAGGCACGGTTTGGGGAGGCAAGGCTAATGCACGACAACGCAAGGCTAGGCAGTGCACGGCTAGGCAAGGAAAGAGTAACGGAAGGAAAGGAAGGCAAGGCAAAGCAAGGCAAGGCAAGTGTAACAAAAGGTACGGCACGGCAAGGGGAAACAAGGCTATGGAACGGCAACGCACGGCTAGGCAATGCACGGCCAGGCAAGGAAAGGGTAACGCAAGGCGAGGCACGGTAAGGCTAGACAAGGCTAATGCACGACAACGCACGGCTAGGCAATGCTCGGCAAGGCAAGGAAAGGGTAACGCAAGGCAAGGCACGGTCAGGCGAGGCAAGGCTAATGACGACAACGCAAGGCTAGGCAATGCACGGAAGGCAAGCAAAGAGTAACCGAAGGCAAGGAAGGCAAGGGAAAGCAAGGCAAGGCAAGAGTAACGGAAGGAACGGCTCGGCAAGGGGAAACAAGGCTAAGGCACGGCAACGCAGGGCTAGGCAATGCACGGCAAGGCAAGGAAAGGGTAACGCAAGGCAAGGCACTGTCAGGCGAGTCAAAGCTAATGTACGACATCGCAAGGCTAGGCAGTGCACGGCTATGCAAGGAAAGAGTAACGGAAGTAAAGGAAGGCAAGGCAAAGCACGGCAAGGCAAGTGTAAAAACAGGCACGGCACGGCAAGGGGAAACAAGGCTAAGGCACGACAACGCAAGGCTAGGCAATGCACGGAAGGCAAGCAAAGAGTAACGGAAGGCAAGGAATGCAAGGGAAAGCAGGGGAAGGCAAGGGTAACGAAAGGAACGGCACGGTAAGGGGAAACAAGGCTAAGGCACGACAACACAGTTCTAGGCAATGCAGGGCAAGGCAAGGAAAGGGTAACGCAAGGCAAGGCACGGTTTGGGGAGGCAAGGCTAATGCACGACAACGCAAGGCTAGGCAATGCACGGAAGGCAAGCAAAGAGTAACGGAAGGCAAGGAAGGCAAGGGAAAGCAAGGCAAGGCAAGGGTAACCGAAGGAACGGCACGACAAGGGGAAACAAGGCTAAGACACGACAACGCACGGCTAGGCAATGCACGGCAAGGCAAGGAAAGGGTAACGCAAGGCAAGGCACGGTGAGGCAAGGCAAGGCTGATGCACGACAACGCAAGGCTAGGCAATGCACGGAAGGCAAGCAAAGAGTAACGGAAGGCAAGGAAGGCAAGGGAAAGCAAGGCAAGGCAAGGGTAACGGAAGGAACGGTACGGCAAGGGGTAACAAGGCTAAGGCACGACAACGCACGCTAGGCAATGCACGGCAAGGCAAGGAAAGGGTAACGCATGGGAAAGCACGGTCAGGCGAGGCAAGGCTAAGGCATGACAACGCAAGGCTAGGCAATGCACGGAAAGCAAGCAAAGAGTAACGGAACGCAAGGAAGGCAAGGGAAAGCAAGGGAAGTCAAGGGTAACGGAAGGAACGGCACGGCAAGGGGTAAGAAGGCTAAGGCACGACAACGCAGGGCTAGGCAATGCACGGCAAGGGAAGGACAGGGTAACGCAGGGGAAGGCACGGTCAGGTGAGGCAAGGATAAGGCACGACAATGCAAGGCTAGGCAATGCACGGCATGGCAAGGAAAGAGTAACGGAAGGAAAGGAAGGCAAGGCAAAGCCAGGCAAGGCAAGTGTAACAAAAGGCACGCCACGGCAAGGGGAATCAAGGCTAAGGCACGACAACGCACGGCTAGGCAAAGCACGGCAAGGCAAGGAAAGGGTAACGCAAGGCAAGGCACGGTGAGGCTAGGCAAGGCTAATGCACGACAACGCAAGGCTAGGCAATGCACGACAATGCAAGGAAAGCTTAAAGCAAAGGAAGGCACGGTCAGGCGAGATAAGGCTAAGGCACGACAACGCAAGGGTAGGCAATGCACGGAAGGCAAGCAAAGAGTAACGGAAGGTAAGGAAGGCAAGGGAAAGCAAAGAAAGGCAAGTGTAACGGAAGGAACGGCACGGCAAGGGGAAACAAGGCTAAGGCACGACAACGCACGCTAGGCAATGCACGGCAAGGCAAGGAAAGGGTAACGCATGGGAAAGCACGGTCAGGCGAGGCAAGCCTAAGGCATGACAACGCAAGGCTAGGAAATGCACGGAAAGGAAGCAAAGAGTAACGGAACGCAAGGAAGGCAAGGGAAAGCAAGGGAAGGCAAGGGTAACGGAAGGAACGGCACGGCAAGGGGTAACAAGGCTAAGGCACGACAACGCAGGGCTAGGCAATGCACGGCAAGGCAAGCAAAGAGTAACGGAAGGAAAGGAAGGCAAGGCAAAGCCAGGCAAGGCAAGTGTAACAAAAGGCACGCAACGGCAAGGGGAAACAAGGCTAAGGAACGGCAACGCACGGCTAGGCAATGCACGGCCAGGCAAGGAAAGGGTAACGCAAGGGGAGGCACGGTAAGGCTACACAAGGCTAATGCACGACAACGCACGGCTAGGTAATGCTCGGCAAGGCAAGGAAAGGGTAACGCAAGGCAAGGCACGGTCAGGCGAGGCAAGGCTAATGACGGCAACGCAAGGCTAGGCAATGCACGGAAAGCAAGCAAAGAGTAACGGAAGGCAAGGAAGGCAAGGGAAACCAAGGGAAGGCAAGAGTAACGGAAGGAACGGCTCGGCAAGGGGAAACAAGGCTAAGGCACGGCAGCGCAGGGCTAGACAATGCACGGCCAGGCAAGGAAAGTGTAACGCAAGGCAAGGCACTGTCAGGCGAGGCAAAGCTAATGCACGACATCGCAAGGCTAGGCAGTGCACGGCTAGGCAAGGAAAGAGTAATGGAAGGAAAGGAAGGCAAGGAAAAGCATGGCAAGGCAAGTGTAACAACAGGCACGGCACGGCAAGGGGAAACAAGGCTAAGGCACGACAACGCAACGCTAGGCAATGCACGGAAGGCAAGCAAAGAGTAACGGAAGGCAAGGAATGCAAGGCAAAGCAAGGCAACGCAAGCAAGGCTATGGCAAGGTGAAAAAAGGCTAAGGCACGACCACGCAAGGCTAGGCAATGCACAGAAGGGAAGCAAAGAGTAACGGAAGGCAAGGAAGGCAAGGCAAAGCAAGGCAACGCAAGCAAGGCTATGGCAAGGTGAAAAAAGGCTAAGACACGACAACGCAAGGCTAGGCAATGCACGGAAGGCAAGCAAAGAGTAACGGAAGGCAAGGAAGGCAAGGGAAAGCAAGGCAAGTGTAACGGAAGGAACGCCATGGCAAGGGCAAACAAGGCTAAGGCACGACAACGAACGGCTAGGCAATGCAGGGCAAGGCAAGGTAAGGGTAACGCAAGGCAAGGCACGGTCAGGCGAGGCGAGGCTAAGGCACGACAACGCAAGGCTAGGCAATGCACGGAAGGCAAGCAAAGAATAACGGAACGCAAGGAAGGCAAGGGAAAGCAAGGCAAGGCAAGGGTAACGGAAGGAACGGCACGGCAAGGGGAAACAAGGCTAAGGCACGGCAACGCACGGCTAGGCAATGCACGGCAAGGCAAGGAAAGGGTAACGCAAGGCAAGGCACGGTGAGGCAAGGCAAGGCTGATGCACGACAACGCACGGCTAGGCAATGCAGGGCAAGGCAAGGAAAGGGTAACGCAAGGCAAGGCACGGTCAGGCGACGCAAGGCTAAGGCACGACAACGCAAGGCTAGGCAATGCACGAAAGGCAAGCAAAGAGTAACGGAAGGCAAGGAAGGCAAGGGAAAGCAGGGGAAGGCAAGGGTAACGGAAGGAACGGCACGGTAAGGGGAAACAAGGCTAAGGCACGACAACGCAGGGCTAGGCAATGCACGAAAGGCAAGCAAAGAGTAACGGAAGGCAAGGAAGGCAAGGGAAAGCAGGGGAAGGAAAGGGTAACGCAAGGCAAGGCACCGTCAGGCGAGGCAAGGGTAATGCACGACAACGCAAGGCTACGCAGTACACGGCTAGGCAAGGAAAGAGTAACGGAAGGAAAGGAAGGCAAGGCAAAGCAAGGCAAGGCAAGTGTAACAAAAGGCACGGCACGGCAAGGGGAAACAAGGCTAAGGTACGGCAACGCAAGGCTAAGCAATGCACGGCCAGGCAAGGAAAGGGTAACGCAAGGCAAGGCACGGTAAGGCAAGGCGCGGCTAATGCACGACAACGCACGGCTTGGCAATGCACGGCAAGGCAAGGAAAGGGTAACGCAAGGCAAGGCACGGTTAGGCGAGGCAAGGCTAAGGCACGACAACGCTAGGCTAGGCAATGCACGGAAGGCAAGCAAAGAGTAACGGAAGGCAAGGAATGCAAGGCAAAGCAAGGCAACGCAAGCAAGTCTATGGCAAGGTGAAAAAAGGCTAAGGCGCGACAACGCAAGGCTAGGCAATGCACGGAAGGCAAGCAAAGAGTAACGGAATGGAAGGAAGGCAAGTCAAAGCAAGCAAGGCTATGGCAAGGTGAAACAAGGCTAAGGCACCACAACGCACGGCTAGGCAATGCACGGCCAGCCAAGGAAAAGGTAACGCAAGGCAAGGCACTGTGAGGCAAGGCAAGGCTAATGCACGACAGCGCAAGGCTAGGCAATGCACGGAAGGCAAGCAAAGAGTAACGGAAACCAAGGAAGGCAAGGGAAACCAAGGCAAGGCAAGGGTAACGGAAGTAACGGCACGGCAAGGGGATACAAGGCTAAGGCACGACAACGCACGGCTAGGCAATGCAAGGAAAGGCAAGGAAAGGGTAACGCCAGGCAAGGCACGGTCAGGCAAGGCAAGGCTAATGCACGACAAGGCAAGGCTTGGCAGTGCACGGCAAGGCAAGGAAAGGGTAACGCAAGGCAAGGCACTGTCAGGCGAGGCAAGGCTAAGGCACGACAACGCAAGGCTAGGCAATGCACGGAAGGAAAGCAAAGAGTAACGGAAGGCAAGGAAAGCAAGGGAAAGCAAGGCAAGGCAAGGGTAACGGAAGGAACGGCACGGCAAGGGGAAACAAGGCTAAGGCACGACAACACAGGGCTAGGCAATGCAGGGCAAGGCAAGGAAAGGGTAACGCAAGGCAAGGCACGGTTTGGGTAGGCAAGGCTAATGCACGACAACCCAAGGCTAGGCAATGCACGGAAGGCAAGCAAAGAGTAACGGAAGGCAAGGAATGCAAGGCAAAGCAAGGCAACGCAAGCAAGGCTATGGCAAGGTGAAAAAGGCTAAGGCACGACCACGCAAGGCTAGGCAATGCACGGAAGGCAAGCAAAGAGTAACGGAAGGCAAGGAAGGCAAGGGAAAGCAAGGCAAGGCAAGTGTAACGGAAGGAACGGCACGGCAAGGGGAAACAAGGCTAAGGCACGACAACGCACGGCTAGGCAATGCAGGGCAAGGCAAGGAAAGGGTAACGCAAGGCAAGGCACGGTGAGGCAAGGCAAGGCTAATGCACGACAACGCACGGCTAGGCAATGCAGGGCAAGGCAAGGAAAGGGTAACGCAAGGCAAGGCACGGTTTGGGGAGGCAAGGCTAATGCACGACAACGCAAGGCTAGGCAATGCACGACAATGCAAGGAAAGCTTAAAGCAAAGGAAGGCACGGTCAGGCGAGATAAGCCTAAGGCACGACAACGCAAGGCTAGGCAATGCACGGAAGGCAAGCAAAGAGTAACGGAAACCAAGGAAGGCAAGGGAAATCAAGGCAAGGCAAGGGTAACGGAAGGAACGGCACGGCAAGGGGAAACAAGGCTAAGGCACGACAACGCACGGCTAGGCAATGCACGGCAAGGCAAGGAAAGGGTAACGCCAGGCAAGGCACGGTCAGGCAAGGCAAGGCTAATGCACGACAAGGCAAGGCTAGGCAGTGCACGGCAAGGCAAGGAAAGGGTAACGCAAGGCAAGGCACTGTCAGGCGAGGCAAGGCTAAGGCACGACAACGCAAGGCTAGGCAATGCACGGAAAGCAAGCAAAGAGTAACGGAAGGCAAGGAATGCAAGGCAAAGCAAGGCAACGCAAGCAAGGCTATCGCAAGGTGAAAAAAGGCTAAGGCACGACAACGCAAGGCTAGGCAATGCAGGGAAGGCAAGCAAAGAGTAACGGAAGGCAAGGAAGGCAAGGCAAAGCAAGGCAACGCAAGCAAGGCTATGGCAAGGTGAAAAAAGGCTAAGACACGACAACGCAAGGCTAGGCAATGAACGAAAGGCAAGCAAAGAGTAACGGAAGGCAAGGAAGGCAAGGGAAAGCAAGGCAAAGCAAGCAAGGCTATGGCAAGGTGAAACAAGGCTAAGGCACCACAACGCACGACTAGGCAATGCACGGCCAGCCAAGGAAAAGGTAACGCAAGGCAAGGCACTCTGAGGCAAGGCAAGGCTAATGCATGACAGCGCAAGGCTAGGCAATGCACGGAAGGCAAGCAAAGAGTAACGGAAACCAAGGAAGGCAAGGGAAATCAAGGCAAGGCAAGGGTAACGGAAGGAACGGCACGGCAAGGGGAAACAAGGCTAAGGCACGACAACGCACGGCTAGGCAATGCACGGCAAGGCAAGGAAAGGGTAACGCCAGGCAAGGCACGGTCAGGCAAGGCAAGGCTAATGCACGACAAGGCAAGGCTAGGCAGTGCACGGCAAGGCAAGGAAAGGGTAACGCAAGGCAAGGCACTGTCAGGCGAGGCAAGGCTAAGGCACGACAACGCAAGGCTAGGCAATGCACGGAAAGCAAGCAAAGAGTAACGGAAGGCAAGGAAGGCAAGGCAAAGCAAGGCAACGCAAGCAAGGCTATGGCAAGGTGAAAAAAGGCTAAGGCACGACCACGCAAGGCTAGGCAATGCACGGAAGGCAAGCAAAGAGTAACGGAAAGCAAGGAAGGCAAGGCAAAGCAAGGCAACGTAAGCATGGCTATGGCAAGGTGAAAAAAGGCTAAGACACGACAAGGCAAGGCTAGGCAATGCACGGAAGGCAGGCAAAGAGTAACGGAAGGCAAGGAAGGCAAGACAAAGCAAGGCAAGGCAAGTGTGACAAAAGGCACGGCACGGCAAGGGGAAACAAGGCTAAGGCACGACAACGCACGGCTAGGCAATGCACGGCAAGGCAAGGAAAGGGTAACGCAAGGCAAGGCACGGTAAGGCAAGAGAAGGCTAATGCACGACAACGCACGGCTAGGCAATGCACTGCAAGGCAAGGAAAGGGTAACCCAAGGCAAGGCACGGTCAGGAGAGGCAAGGCTAATGCACGACAACGCAAGGCTAGGCAATGCACGGAAGGCAAGCAAAGAGTAACGGAAGGCAAGGAAGGCAAGGGAAACCAAGGCAAGGCAAGGGTAACGGAAGGAACGGCTCGGCAAGGGGAAACAAGGCTAAGGCACGGCAACGCAAGGCTAGGCAATGCACGGCAAGGCAAGGAAAGGGTAACGCAAGGCAAGGCACTGTCAGGCGAGGCAAAGCTAATGCACGACATCGCAAGGCTAGGCAGCGCACGGCTAGGCAAGGAAAGAGTAACGGAAGGAAAGGAAGGCAAGCAAAGCATGGCAAGGCAAGTGTAACAACAGGCACGGCACGGCAAGGGGAAACAAGGCTAAGGCACGACAACGCAAGGCTAGGCAATGCACGGAAGGCAAGCAAAGAGTAACGGAAGGCAAGGAAGGCAAGGGAAAGCAAGGCAAGGCAAGGGTAACGGAAGGAACGGCACGGCAAGGGGAAACAAGGCTAAGGCACGGCAACGCACGGCTAGGCAATGCACGGCAAGGCAAGGAAAGGGTAACGCAAGGCAAGGCACGGTGAGGCAAGGCAAGGCTGATGCACGACAACGCACGGCTAGGCAATGCACGGCAAGGTAAGGAATGGGTAACGCAAGGCAAGGCACGGTGAGGCGAGGCAAGGCTAAGGCACGACAACGCAAGGCTAGGCAATGCACGGAAGGCAAGCAAAGAGTAACGGAAGGCAAGGAAGGCAAGGGAAAGGAGGGGAACGCAAGGGTAACGGAAGGAACGGCACGGTAAGGGGAAACAAGGGTAAGGCACGACAACGCAGGGCTAGGCAATGCACGGCAAGGCAAGGAAAGGGTAACGCAAGGCAAGGCACGGTCAGGCGAGGCAAGGGTAATGCACGACAACGCAAGGCTACGCAGTGCACGGCTAAGCAAGGAAAGAGTAACGGAAGGAAAGGAAGGCAAGTCAAAGCAAGGCAAGGCAAGTGTAACAAAAGGCACGGCACGGCAAGGGGAAACAAGGCTAAGGCACGGCAACGCAAGGCTAAGCAATGCACGGCCAGGCAAGGAAAGGGTAACGCAAGGCAAGGCACAGTAATGCAAGGCGAGGCTAATGCACGACAACGCACGGCTAGGCAATGCATGGCAAGGCAAGGAAAGGGTAACGCAAGGCAACGCACGGTCAGGCGAGGCAAGGCTAAGGCACGACAACGCAAGGCTAGGCAATGCACGGAAGGCAAGCAAAGACTAACGGAAGGCAAGGAAGGCAAGGGAAAGCAAGGCAAGGCAAGGTTAACGGAAGGAACGGCACGGCAAGGGGAAACAAGGCTAAGGCACGGTAACGCACGGCTAGGCAATGCAGGGCAAGGCAAGGAAAGGGTAACGCAAGGCAAGGCACGGTTTGGGGAGGCAAGGCTAATGCACGACAACGCAAGGCTAGGCAGTGCACGGTTAGGCAAGGAAAGAGTAACGAAAGGAAAGGAAGGCAAGGCAAAGCAAGGCAAGGCAAGTGTAACAAAAGGTACGGCACGGCAAGGGGAAACAAGGCTAAGGCACGGCAACGCAGGGCTAGGCAATGCACGGCAAGGCAAGGAAAGGGTAACGCAAGGCGAGGCACGGTAAGGCTAGACAAGGCTAATGCACGACAACGCACGGCTAGGCAATGCTCGGCAAGGCAAGGAAAGGGTAACGCAAGGCAAGGCACGGTCAGGCGAGGCAAGGCTAATGACGACAACGCAAGGCTAGGCAGTGCACGGCTAGGCAAGGAAAGAGTAACGGAAGGCAAGGAATGCAAGGCAAAGCAAGGCAAGGCAAGTGTAACAAAAGGCAAGGCAAGGCAAGGGGAAACAAGGCTAAGGAACGGCAACGCAAGGCTAGGCAATGCACGGAAGGCAAGCAAAGAGTAACGGAAGGCAAGGAATGCAAAGGAAAGCAGGGGAAGGCAAGGGTAACGAAAGGAACGGCACGGTAAGGGGAAACAAGGCTAAGGCACGACAACACAGTTCTAGGCAATGCAGGGCAAGGCAAGGAAAGGGTAACGCAAGGCAAGGCACGGTTTGGGGAGGCAAGGCTAATGCACGACAACGCAAGGCTAGGCAATGCACGACAATGCAAGGAAAGCTTAAAGCAAAGGAAGGCACGGTCAGGCGAGATAAGGCTAAGGCACGACAACGCAAGGGTAGGCAATGCACGGAAGGCAAGCAAAGAGTAACGGAAGGTAAGGAAGGCAAGGGAAAGCAAAGAAAGGCAAGTGTAACGGAAGGAACGGCACGGCAAGGGGAAACAAGGCTAAGGCACGACAACGCACGCTAGGCAATGCACGGCAAGGCAAGGAAAGGGTAACGCATGGGAAAGCACGGTCAGGCGAGGCAAGCCTAAGGCATGACAACGCAAGGCTAGGCAATGCACGGAAAGCAAGCAAAGAGTAACGGAACGCAAGGAAGGCAAGGGAAAGCAAGGGAAGGCAAGGGTAACGGAAGGAACGGCACGGCAAGGGGTAACAAGGCTAAGGCACGACAACGCACGCTAGGCAATGCACGGCAAGGCAAGGAAAGGGTAACGCATGGGAAAGCACGGTCAGGCGAGGCAAGGCTAAGGCACGACAACGCAAGGCTAGGAAATTCAGGGAAGGCAAGCAAAGAGTAACGGAAGGTAAGGAAGGCAAGGAAAAGCAAGGAAAGGCAAGGGTACCGGAAGGAACGGCACGGCAAGGGGGAACAAGTCTAAGGCACGACACCGAACGCTAGGCAATGCACGGCAAGGCAAGGAAAGGGTAACGCAAGGCAAGGCACGGTCAGGCGAGGCAAGGCTAAGGCACGACAACGCAAGGCTAGGCAATGCACGGCAAGGCAAGGAAAGTGTAACGGAAGGAAAGGAAGGCAAGGCAAAGCCAGGCAAGGCAAGTGTAACAAAAGGCACGCCACGGCAAGGGGAATCAAGGCTAAGGCACGACAACGCACGGCTAGGCAATGCACGGCAAGGCAAGGAAAGGGTAACGCAAGGCAAGGCACGGTGAGGCTAGGCAAGGCTAATGCACGACAACGCAAGGCTAGGCAATGCACGACAATGCAAGGAAAGCTTAAAGCAAAGGAAGGCACGGTCAGGCGAGATAAAGTTACGGCACGACAACGCAAGGCTAGGCAATGCACGGAAGGCAAGCAAAGAGTAACGGAACGCAAGGAAGGCAAGGGAAAGCAAGGGAAGGCAAGGGTAACGGCAAGGGTAACGGACGGAACGGCACGGCAAGGGGAAACAAGGCTAAGGCACGACACCGAACGCTAGGCAATGAACGGCAAGGCAAGGAAAGGGTAACGCATGGGAAAGCACGGTCAGGCGAGGCAAGGCTAAGGCACGACAACGCAAGGCTAGGCAATGCACGGAAGGCAAGCAAAGAGTAACGGAAGGTAAGGAAGGCAAGGGAAAGCAAGGAAAGGCAAGTGTAACGGAAGGAACGGCAGGGCAAGGGGAAACAAGGCTAAGGCACGACAACGCACGGCTAGGCAATGCACGGCAAGGCAAGGAAAGGGTAACGCATGGGAAAGCACGGTCAGGCGAGGCAAGGCTAAGGCATGACAACGAAAGGCTAGGCAATGCACGGAAAGCAAGCAAAGAGTAACGGAACGCAAGGAAGGCAAGGGAAAGCAAGGGAAGGCAAGGGTAACGGAAGGAACGGCACGGCAAGGGGTAAGAAGGCTAAGGCACGACAACGCAGGGCTAGGCAATGCACGGCAAGGCAAGGACAGGGTAACTCAGGGGAAGGCACGGTCAGGTGAGGCAAGGAAAAGGCACGACAATGCAAGGCTAGGCAATGCACGGCAAGTCAAGGAAAGAGTAACGGAAGGAAAGGAAGGCAAGGCAAAGCCAGGCAAGGCAAGTGTAACAAAAGGCACGCCACGGCAAGGGGAATCAAGGCTAAGGCACGACAACGCACGGCTAGGCAAAGCACGGCAAGGCAAGGAAAGGGTAACGCAAGGCAAGGCACGGTGAGGCTAGGCAAGGCTAATGCACGACAACGCAAGGCTAGGCAATGCACGACAATGCAAGGAAAGCTTAAAGCAAAGGAAGGCACGGTCAGGCGAGATAAGGCTAAGGCACGACAACGCAAGGGTAGGCAATGCACGGAAGGCAAGCAAAGAGTAACGGAAGGTAAGGAAGGCAAGGGAAAGCAAAGAAAGGCAAGTGTAACGGAAGGAACGGCACGGCAAGGGGAAACAAGGCTAAGGCACGACAACGCACGCTAGGCAATGCACGGCAAGGCAAGGAAAGGGTAACGCATGGGAAAGCACGGTCAGGCGAGGCAAGCCTAAGGCATGACAACGCAAGGCTAGGCAATGCACGGAAAGCAAGCAAAGAGTAACGGAACGCAAGGAAGGCAAGGGAAAGCAAGGGAAGGCAAGGGTAACGGAAGGAACGGCACGGCAAGGGGTAACAAGGCTAAGGCACGACAACGCACGCTAGGCAATGCACGGCAAGGCAAGGAAAGGGTAACGCATGGGAAAGCACGGTCAGGCGAGGCAAGGCTAAGGCACGACAACGCAAGGCTAGGAAATTCAGGGAAGGCAAGCAAAGAGTAACGGAAGGTAAGGAAGGCAAGGAAAAGCAAGGAAAGGCAAGGGTAACGGAAGGAACGGCACGGCAAGGGGGAACAAGTCTAAGGCACGACACCGAACGCTAGGCAATGAACGGCAAGGCAAGGAAAGGGTAACGCATGGGAAAGCACGGTCAGGCGAGGCAAGGCTAAGGCACGACAACGCAAGGCTAGGCAATGCACGGAAGGCAAGCAAAGAGTAACGGAAGGTGAGGAAGGCAAGGGAAAGCAAGGAAGGCAAGGGTAACGGAAGGAACGGCACGGCAAGGGGAAACAAGTCTAAAGCACGACAACGCACGCTAGGCAATCCACGGCAAGGCAAGGAAAGGGTAACGCAGGGGAAGGCACGGTCAGGTGAGGCAAGGATAAGGCACGACAATGCAAGGCTAGGCAAAGCACGGCAAGGCAAGGAAAGAGTAACGGAAGGAAAGGAAGGCAAGGCAAACCCAGGCAAGGCAAGTGTAACAAAAGGCACGCCACGGCAAGGGGAATGAAGGCTAAGGCACGACAACGCACGGCTAGGCAATGCACGGCAAGGCAAGGAAAGGGTAACGCAAGGCAAGGCACGGTGAGGCTAGGCAAGGCTAATGCACGACAACGCAAGGCTAGGCAATGCACGACAATGCAAGGAAAGCTTAAAGCAAAGGAAGGCACGGTCAGGCGAGATAAGGTTAAGGCACGACAACGCAAGGCTAGGCAATGCAGGGAAGGCAAGCAAAGAGTAACGAAAGGTAAGGAAGGCAAGGGAAAGCAAAGAAAGGCAAGTGTAACGGAAGGAACGGCACGGCAAGGGGAAACAAGGCTAAGGCACGACAACGCACGCTAGGCAATGCACGGCAAGGCAAGGAAAGGGTAACGCATGGGAAAGCACAGTCAGGCGAGGCAAGCCTAAGGCATGACAACGCAAGGCTAGGCAATGCACGGAAAGCAAGCAAAGAGTAACGGAACGCAAGGAAGGCAAGGGAAAGCAAGGGAAGGCAAGGGTAACGGAAGGAACGGCACGGCAAGGGGTAACAAGGCTAAGGCACGAAAACGCAGGGCTAGGCAATGCACGGCAAGGCAAGGAAAGAGTAACGGAAGGAAAGGAAGGCAAGGCAAAGCCAGGCAAGGCAAGTGTAACAAAAGGCACGCAACGGCAAGTGGAAACAAGGCTAAGGCACGACAACACACGGCTAGGAAATGCACGGCAAGGCAAGGAAAGGGTAACGCAAGGCAAGGCACGGTGAGGCTAGGCAAGGCTAATGCACGACAACGCAAGGCTAGGCAATGCACGACAATGCAAGTAAAGCTTGAAGCAAAGGAAGGCACGGTCAGGCGAGATAAGGCTAAGGCACGACAACGCAAGGCTAGGCAATGCACGGAAGGCAAGCAAAGAGTAACGGAAGGTAAGGAAGGCAAGGGAAAGCAAAGAAAGGCAAGGGTAACGGAAGGAACGGCACGGCAAGGGGAAACAAGGCTAAGCTACGACAACGCACGCTAGGCAATGCACGGCAAGGCAAGGAAAGGGTAACGCATGGGAAAGCACGGTCAGGCGAGGCAAGGCTAAGGAAAGCCAACGCAAGGATAGGCAATGCACGGAAAGCAAGCAAGGAGTAACGGAATGCAAGGAATTAAAGGGAAAGCAAGGGAAGGCAAGGGTAACGGAAGGAACGGCACGGCAAGGGGTAACAAGGCTAAGGCACGACAACACACGGCTAGGAAATGCACGGCAAGGCAAGGAAAGGGTAACGCAAGGCAAGGCACGGTGAGGCTAGGCAAGGTTAATGCACGACAACGCAAGGCTAGGCAATGCACGACAATGCAAGGAAAGCTTAAAGCAAAGGAAGGCACGGTCAGGCGAGATAAGGCTAAGGCACGACAACGCAAGGCTAGGCAATGCACGGAAGGCAAGCAAAGAGTAACGGAAGGTAAGGAAGGCAAGGGAAAGCAAGGAAAGGCAATGGTAACGGAAGGAACGGCACGGCAAGGGGAAACAAGGCTAAGGTACGGCAACGCAAGGCTAAGCAATGCACGGCCAGGCAAGGAAAGGGTAACGCAAGGCAAGGCACGGTAAGGCAAGGCGAGGCTAATGCACGACAACGCACGGCTTGGCAATGCACGGCAAGGCAAGGAAAGGGTAACGCAAGGCAAGGCACGGTTAGGAGAGGCAAGGCTAAGGCACGACAACGCTAGGCTAGGCAATGCACGGAAGGCAAGCAAAGAGTAACGGAAGGCAAGGAATGCAAGGCAAAGCAAGGCAAAACAAGCAAGGCTATGGCAAGGTGAAACAAGGCTAAGGCACCACAATGCACGGCTAGGCAATGCACGGCCAGCCAAGGAAAAGGTAACGCAAGGCAAGGCACTGTGAGGCAAGGCAAGGCTAATGCACGACAGCGCAAGGCTAGGCAATGCACGGAAGGCAAGCAAAGAGTAACGGAAACCAAGGAAGGCAAGGGAAACAAAGGCAAGGCAAGGGTAACGGAAGTAACGGCACGGCAAGGGGAAACAAGGCTAAGGCACGACAACGCAAGGATACGCAGTGCACGGCTAGGCAAGGAAAGAGTAACGGAAGGAAAGGAAGGCAAGGCAAAGCAAGGCAAGGCACGGTTTGGGGAGGAAAGGCTAATGCACGACAACGCAAGGATACGCAGTGCACGGCTAGGCAAGGAAAGAGTAACGGAAGGAAAGGAAGGCAAGGCAAAGCAAGGCAAGGCAAGTGTAACAAAAGGCACGGCACGGCAAGGGGAAACAAGGCTAAGGCACGGCAACGCAAGGCTAAGCAATGCACGGCCAGGCAAGGAAAGGGTAACGCAAGGCAAGGCACGGTAAGGCAAGGCGAGGATAATGCACGACAACGCACGGCTAGGCAATGCACGGCAAGGCAAGGAAAGGGTAAGGCAAGGCAAGGCACGGTTTGGGGAGGCAAGGCTATTGCACGACAACGCAAGGCTAGGCAATGCACGGAAGGCAAGTAAAGAGTAACGGAAGGCAAGGAATGCACGGCAAAGCAAGGCAACGCAAGCAAGGCTATGGCAAGGTGAAAAAAGGCTAATGCACGACCACGCAAGGCTAGGCAATGCACGGAAGGCAAGCAAAGAGTAACGGAAAGCAAGGAAGGCAAGGCAAAGCAAGGCAACGCAAGCAAGGCTATGGCAAGGTGAAAAAAGGCTAAGACACGACAAGGCAAGGCTAGGCAATGCACGGAAGGCAAGCAAAGAGTAACGGAAGGCAAGGAAGCTAAGGGAAAGCAAGGCAAGGCAATGGTAACGGAAGGAACGGCACGGCAAGGGGAAACAAGGCTAAGGCACGACAACGCACTGCTAGGCAATGCACGGCAAGGCAAGGAAAGGGTAACGCAAGGCAAGGCACGGTCAGGCGAGGCAAGGCTAAGGCACGACAACGCAAGTCTAGGCAATGCACGGAAGGCAAGCAAAGAGTAACGGAACGCAAGGAAGGCAAGGGAAAGCAAGGCAAGGCAAGGTTACCGGAAGGAACGGCACGGCAAGGGGAAACAAGGCTAAGGCACGGCAACACAGGGCTAGGCAATGCAGGGCAAGGCAAGGAAAGGGTAACGCAAGGCAAGGCACGGTTTGGGGAGGCAAGGCTAATGCACGGCAACGCAGGGCTAGGCAATGCACGGCAAGGCAAGGAAAGGGTAACGGAAGGAAAGGAAGGCAAGGCAAAGCATGGCAAGGCAAGTGTAACAACAGGCACGGCACGGCAAGGGGAAACAAGGCTAAGTCACGACAACGAAAGGCTAGGCAATGCACGGAAGGCAAGCAAAGAGTAACGGAAGGCAAGGAATGCAAAGGAAAGCAGGGGAAGGCAAGGGTAACGAAAGGAACGGCACGGTAAGGGGAAACAATGCTAAGGCACGACAACACAGGGCTAGGCAATGCAGGGCAAGGCAAGGAAAGGGTAACGCAAGGCAAGGCACGATTTGGGGAGGCAAGGCTAATGCACGACAACGCAAGGCTAGGCAATGAACGGAAGGCAAGCAAAGAGTAACGGAAGGCAAGGAAGGCAAGGGAAAGCAAGGCAAGGCAAGGGAAACGGAAGGAACGGCACGGCAAGGGGAAACAAGGCTAAGGCACGGCAACGCACGGCTAGGCAATGCACGGCAAGGCAAGGAAAGGGTAACGCAAGGCAAGGCACGGTGAGGCAAGGCAAGGCTGATGCACGACAACGCACGGCTAGGCAATGCACGGCAAGGCAAGGAAAGGGTAACGCAAGGCAAGGCACGGTGAGGCGAGGCAAGGCTAAGGCACGACAACGCAAGGCTAGGCAATGCACGGAAGGCAAGCAAAGAGTAACGGAATGCAAGGAAGGCAAGGGAAAGCAGGGGAAGGCAAGGGTAACGGAAGGAACGGCACGGTAAGGGGAAACAAGGCTAAGGCACGACAACGCAGGGCTAGGCAATGCACGGCAAGGCAAGGAAAGGGTAACGCAAGGCAAGGCACGGTCAGGCAAGGCTAACGGAAGGAAAGGAAGGCAAGGGAAAGCAAGGGAAGGCAAGGGTAACGGAAGGAACGGCACGGAAAGGGGAAACAAGGCTAAGGCACGGCAACGCAAGGCTAAGCAATGCACGGCCAGGCAAGGAAAGGGTAACGCAAGGCAAGGCACAGTAATGCAAGGCGAGGCTAATGCACGACAACGCACGGCTAGGCAATGCATGGCAAGGCAAGGAAAGGGTAACGCAAGGCAAGGCACGGTTAGGCGAGGCAAGGCTAAGGCACGACAACGCAAGGATAGGCAATGCACGGAAGGCAAGCAAAGAGTAACGGAACGCAAGGAAGGCAAGGGAAAGCAAGGCAAGGCAAGGTTAACGGAAGGAACGGCACGGCAAGGGGAAACAAGGCTAAGGCACGGTAACGCACGGCTAGGCAATGCAGGGCAAGGCAAGGAAATGGTAACGCAAGTCAAGACACGGTTTGGGGAGGCAAGGCTAATGCACGACAACGCAAGGCTAAGCAGTGCACGGCTAGGCAAGGAAAGAGTAACGGAAGGAAAGGAAGGCAAGGCAAAGGAAGGCAAGGCAAGTGTAACAAAAGGTACGGCACGGCAAGGGGAAACAAGGCTAAGGAACGGCAACGCACGGCTCGGCAATGCACGGCCAGGCAAGGAAAGGGTAACGCAAGGCGAGGCACGGTAAGGTTAGACAAGGCTAATGACGACAACGCAAGGCTAGGCAATGCACGGAAGGCAAGCAAAGAGTAACGGAAGGCAAGGAAGGCAAGGGAAAGCAAGGCAAGGCAATGGTAACGGAAAGAACGGCACGGCAAGGGGAAACAAGGCTAAGGCACGACAACGCACTGCTAGGCAATGCACTGCAAGGCAAGGAAAGGGTAACGCAAGGCAAGGCACGGTCAGGCGAGGCAAGGCTAAGGCACGACAACGCAAGTCTAGGCAATGCACGGAAGGCAAGCAAAGAGTAACGGAACGCAAGGAAGGCAAGGGAAAGCAAGGCAAGGCAAGGTTACCGGAAGGAACGGCACGGCAAGGGGAAACAAGGCTAAGGCACGGCAACGCACGGCTAGGCAATGCAGGGCAAGGCAAGGAAATGGTAACGCAAGGCAAGGCACGGTTTGGGGAGGCAAGGCTAATGCACGACAGCGCAAGGATAGGCAGTGCACGGCTAGGCAAGGAAAGAGTAAAGGAAGGAAAGGAAGGCAAGGCAAAGCAAGGCAAGGCAAGTGTAACAAAAGGCAAGGCACGGCAACGGGAAACAAGGCTAAGGAACGGCATCGCACGGCTACGCAATGAACGGCCAGGCAAGGAAAGGGTAACGCAAGGCAAGGCACGGTAAGGCAAGACAAGGCTAATGCACGACAACGCACGGCTAGGCAATGCACTGCAAGGCAAGGAAAGGGTAACGCACGGCAAGGCACGGTCAGGACAGGCAAGGCTAATGCACGACAACGCAAGGCTAGGCAATGCACGGAAGGCAAGCAAAGAGTAACGGAAGGCAAGGAAGGCAAGGGAAAGCAAGGCAAGGCAAGGGTAACGGAAGGAACGGCTCGGCAAGGGGAAACAAGGCTAAGGCACGGCAACGCAGGGCTAGGCAATGCACGGCAAGGCAAGGAAAGGGTAACGCAAGGCAAGGCACTGTCAGGCGAGGCAAAGCTAATGCACGACATCGCAAGGCTAAGCAGTGCACGGCTAGGCAAGGAAAGAGTAACGGAAGGAAAGGAAGGCAAGGCAAAGCATGGCAAGGCAAGTGTAACAACAGGCACGGCACGGCAAGGGGAAACAAGGCTAAGGTACGACAACGCAAGGCTAGGCAATGCACGGAAGGCAAGCAAAGAGTAACAGAAGGCAAGGAATGCAAAGGAAAGCAGGGGAAGGCAAGGGTAACGAAAGGAACGGCACGGTAAGGGGAAACAAGGCTAAGGCACGACAACACAGGGCTAGGCAATGCAGGGCAAGGCAAGGAAAGGGTAACGCAAGGCAAGGCACGGTTTGGGGAGGCAAGGCTAATGCACGACAACGCAAGGCTAGGCAATGCACGGAAGGCAAGCAAAGAGTAACGGAAGGCAAGGAAGGCAATGGAAAGCAAGGCAAGGCAAGGGTAACGGAAGGAACGGCACGGCAAGGGGAAACAAGGCTAAGGCACGACAACGCACGGCTCGGCAATGCACGGCCAGGCAAGGAAAGGGTAACGCAAGGCGAGGCACGGTAAGGTTAGACAAGGCTAATGCACGACAACGCACGGCTAGGCAATGCTCGGCAAGGCAAGGAAAGGGTAAAGCAAGGCAAGGCACGGTCAGGCGAGGCAAGGCTAAGGCACGACAACGCAAGGCTAGGCAATGCACGGAAGGCAAGCAAAGAGTAACGGAAGGCAAGGAAGGCAAGGGAAAGCAAGGCAAGGCAAGAGTAACGGAAGGAACGGCTCGGCAAGGGGAAACAAGGCTAAGGCACGGCAACGCACGGCTAGGCAATGCACGGCAAGGCAAGGAAAGGGTAACGCAAGGCAAGGCACGGTTTGGGGAGGCAAAGCTAATGCACGACAACGCAAGGCTAGGCAGTGCACGGCTATGCAAGGAAAGAGTAACGGAAGGAAAGGAAGGCAAGGTAAAGCACGGCAAGGCAAGTGTAACAACAGGCACGGCACGGCAAGGGGAAACAAGGCTAAGGCACGACAACGCAAGGCTAGGCAATGCACGGAAGGCAAGCAAAGAGTAACGGAAGGCAAGGAATGCAAAGGAAAGCATGGGAAGGCAAGGGTAACGAAAGGAACGGCACGGTAAGGGGAAACAAGGCTAAGGCACGACAACACAGGGCTAGGCAATGCAGGGCAAGGCAAGGAAAGGGTAACGCAAGGCAAGGCACGGTTTGGGGAGGCAAGGCTAAGGCACGACAACGCAAGGCTAGGCAATGCACGGAAGGCAAGCAAAGAGTAACGGAAGGCAAGGAAGGCAAGGGAAAGCAAGGCAAGGCAAGGGTAACGGAAGGAAACGCACGGCAAGGGGAAACAAGGCTAAGGCACGACAACGCACGGCTAGGCAATGCACGGCAAGGCAAGGAAAGGGTAACGCAAGGCAAGGCACGGTCAGGCGAGGCAAGGCTAAGGCACGACAACGCAAGGCTAGGCAATGCACGGAAGGCAAGCAAAGAGTAACGGAAGGCAAGGAAGGCAAGGCAAAGCAAGGCAACGCAAGCAAGGCTATGGCAAGGTGAAAAAAGGCTAAGGCACGACAACGCAAGGCTAGGCAATGCACGGAAGGCAAGCAAAGAGTAACGGAAGGCAAGGAAGGGAAGGGAAAGCAAGGCAAGGGTAACGGAAGGAACGGCACGGTAAGGGCAAACAAGACTAAGGCACGACAACACGGGTAACGCAAGGCAAGGCACGGTCAGGCGAGGCAAGGCTAAGGCACGACAACGCAAGGCTAGGCAATGAACGGAAGGCAAGCAAAGAGTAACGGAAGGCAAGGAAGGCAAGGGAAAGCAAGGCAAGGCAAGGGTAACGAAAGGAACGGCACGGTAAGGGGAAACAAGGCTAAGGCACGACAACACAGGGCTAGGCAATGCACGGCAAGGCAAGGAAAGGGTAACGCAAGGCAAGGCACGGTCAGGCGAGGCAAGGCTAAGGCACGACAACGCAAGGCTAGGCAATGCACGGAAGGCAAGCAAAGAGTAACGGAAGGCAAGGAAGGCAAGGCAAAGCATGGCAAGGCAAGTGTAACAACAGGCACGGCACGGCAAGGGGAAACAAGGCTAAGGCACGACAACGCAAGGCTAGGCAATGCACGGAAGGCAAGCAAAGAGTAACGGAAGGCAAGGAAGGCAAGGGAAAGCAAGGGAAGGCAAGGGTAACCGAAGGAACGGCACGGCAAGGGGAAACAAGGCTAAGGCACGGCAAGGCACGGCTGGGCAATGCACGGCAAGGCAAGGAAAGGGTAACGCAAGGTAGACAACGCAAGGCTAGGCAATGCACGGAAGGCAAGCAAAGAGTAACGGAAGGCAAGGAAGGCAAGGGAAAGCAAGGCAAGGCAAGGGTAACTGAAGGAACGGCACGGCAAGGGGAAACAAGGCTAAGACACGACAATGCACGGCTAGGCAAGGCACGGCAAGGCAAGGAAAGGGTAACGCAAGGCAAGGCACGGTCAGGCAAGGCAAGGCTGATGCACGACAACGCACGGCTAGGCAATGCACGGCAAGGCAAGGAAAGGGTAACGCAAGGCAAGGCACGGTCAGGCGAGGCAAGGCTAAGGCACGACAACGCAAGGCTAGGCAATGCACGGAAGGCAAGCAAAGAGTAACGGAAGGCAAGGAAGGCAAGGGAAAGCAGGGGAAGGGAAGGGTAACGGAAGGAACGGCTCGGCAAGGGGAAACAAGGCTAAGGCACGGTAACGCAAGGCTAGGCAATGCACGGCAAGGCAAGGAAAGGGTAACGCAAGGCAAGGCACGGTCAGGCGAGGCAAGGCTAAGGCACGACAACGCAAGGCTAGGCAATGCACGGAAGGCAAGCAAAGAGAAACGGAAGGCAAGGAATGCAAAGGAAAGCAGGGGAAGGCAATGGTAACGAAAGGAACGGCACGGTAAGGGGAAACAAGGCTAAGGCACGACAACACAGGGCTAGGCAATGCAGGGCAAGGCAAGGAAAGGGTAACGCAAGGCAAGGCACGGTTTGGGGAAACAAGGCTAAGGCACGACAACACAGGGCTAGGCAATGCAGGGTAAGGCAAGGAAAGGGTAACGCAAGGCAAGGCACGGTTTGGGGAAACAAGGCTAAGGCACGACAACACAGTTCTAGGCAATGCAGGGCAAGGCAAGGAAAGGGTAACGCAAGGCAAGGCACGGTTTGGGGAGCCAAGGCTAATGCACGACAACGCAAGGCTAGGCAATGCACGGAAGGCAAGCAAAGAGTAACGGAAGGCAAGGAAGGCAAGGGAAAGCAAGGCAAGGCAAGGGTAACTGAAGGAACGGCACGACAAGGGGAAACAAGGCTAAGGCACGGCAACGCACGGCTAGGCAATGCACGGCAAGGCAAGGAAAGGGTAACGCAAGGCAAGGCACGGTGAGGCAAGGCAAGGCTGATGCACGACAACGCACGGCTAGGCAATGCACGGCAAGGCAAGGAAAGGGTAACGCAAGGCAAGGCACGGTCAGGCGAGGCAAGGCTAAGGCACGACAACGCAAGGCTAGGCAATGCACGGAAGGCAAGCAAAGAGTAACGGAAGGCAAGGAAGGCAAGGGAAAGCAGGGGAAGGGAAGGGTAACGGAA
The DNA here is from genome assembly GCF_037893015.1 of Macrotis lagotis. Lineage (NCBI taxonomy): Eukaryota > Metazoa > Chordata > Mammalia > Peramelemorphia > Peramelidae > Macrotis > Macrotis lagotis. The sequence goes on along the minus strand of NW_027422300.1, from coordinate 69,712 downwards.
GGAACGGCTCGGCAAGGGGAAACAAGGCTAAGGCACGGTAACGAAGGGCTAGGCAATGCACGGCAAGGCAAGGAAAGGGTAACGCAAGGCAAGGCACTGTCAGGCGAGGCAAGGCTAAGGCACGACAACGCAAGGCTAGGCAATGCACGGAAGGAAAGCGAAGAGTAACGGAAGGCAAGGAAAGCAAGGGAAAGCAAGGGAAGGCAAGGGTAACGGAAGGAACGGCACGGTAAGGGGAAACAAGGCTAAGGCACGACAACACAGGGCTAGGCAATGCAGGGTAAGGCAAGGAAAGGGTAACGCAAGGCAAGGCACGGTTTGGGGAGGCAAGTCTAATGCACGACAACGCAAGGTTAGGCAATGCACGGAAAGCAAGCAAAGAGTAACGGAAGGCAAGGAATGCAAGGCAAAGCAAGGCAACGAAAGCAAGGCTATGGCAAGGTGAAAAAAGGCTAAGGCACGACCACGCAAGGCTAGGCAATGCACGGAAGGCAAGCAAAGAGTAACGGAAAGCAAGGAAGGCAAGGCAAAGCAAGGCAACGCAAGCAAGGCTATGGCAAGGTGAAAAAAGGCTAAGACACGACAAGGCAAGGCTAGGCAATGCACGGAAGGCAAGCAAAGAGTAACGGAAGGCAAGGAAGGCAAGGGAAAGCAAGGCAAGGCAATGGTAACGGAAAGAACGGCACGGCAAGGGGAAACAAGGCTAAGGCACGACAACGCACTGCTAGGCAATGCACTGCAAGGCAAGGAAAGGGTAACGCAAGGCAAGGCACGGTCAGGCGAGGCAAGGCTAAGGCACGACAACGCAAGTCTAGGCAATGCACGGAAGGCAAGCAAAGAATAACGGAACGCAAGGAAGGCAAGGGAAAGCAAGGCAAGGCAAGGTTACCGGAAGGAACGGCACGGCAAGGGGAAACAAGGCTAAGGCACGGCAACGCACGGCTAGGCAATGCAGGGCAAGGCAAGGAAATGGTAACGCAAGGCAAGGCACGGTTTGGGGAGGCAAGGCTAATGCACGACAGCGCAAGGATAGGCAGTGCACGGCTAGGCAAGGAAAGAGTAACGGAAGGAAAGGAAGGCAAGGCAAAGCAAGGCAAGGCAAGTGTAACAAAAGGCAAGGCACGGCAACGGGAAACAAGGCTAAGGAACGGCATCGCACGGCTACGCAATGAACGGCCAGGCAAGGAAAGGGTAACGCAAGGCAAGGCACGGTAAGGCAAGACAAGGCTAATGCACGACAACGCACGGCTAGGCAATGCACTGCAAGGCAAGGAAAGGGTAACGCACGGCAAGGCACGGTCAGGAGAGGCAAGGCTAATGCACGACAACGCAAGGCTAGGCAATGCACGGAAGGCAAGCAAAGAGTAACGGAAGGCAAGGAAGGCAAGGGAAACCAAGGCAAGGCAAGGGTAACGGAAGGAACGGCTCGGCAAGGGGAAACAAGGCTAAGGCACGGCAACGCAGGGCTAGGCAATGCACGGCAAGGCAAGGAAAGGGTAACGCAAGGCAAGGCACTGTCAGGCGAGGCAAAGCTAATGCACGACATCGCAAGGCTAGGCAGTGCACGGCTAGGCAAGGAAAGAGTAACGGAAGCACGAAAGCAGGGGAAGGCAAGGGTAACGAAAGGAACGGCACGGTAAGGGCAAACAAGGCTAAGGCACGACAACACAGGGCTAGGCAATGCAGGGCAAGGCAAGGTAAGGGTAACGCAAGGCAAGGCACGGTCAGGCGAGGCAAGGCTAAGGCACGACATCGCAAGGCTAGGCAGTGCACGGCTAGGCAAGGAAAGAGTAACGGAAGGAAAGGAAGGCAAGGAAAAGCATGGCAAGGCAAGTGTAACAACAGGCACGGCACGGCAAGGGGAAACAAGGCTAAGGCACGACAACGCAAGGCTAGGCAATGCACGGAAGGCAAGCAAAGAGTAACGGAAGGCAAGGAATGCAAAGGAAAGCAGGGGAAGGCAATGGTAACGAAAGGAACGGCACGGTAAGGGGAAACAAGGCTAAGGCACGACAACACAGGGCTAGGCAATGCAGGGCAAGGCAAGGAAAGGGTAACGCAAGGCAAGGCACGGTTTGGGGAGGCAAGGCTAATGCACGACAACGCAAGGCTAGGCAATGAACGGAAGGCAAGCAAAGAGTAACGGAAGGCAAGGAAGGCAAGGGAAAGCAAGGCAAGGCAAGGGTAACTGAAGGAACGGCACGACAAGGGGAAACAAGGCTAAGGCACGGCAACGCACGGCTAGGCAATGCACGGCAAGGCAAGGAAAGGGTAACGCAAGGCAAGGCACGGTGAGGCAAGGCAAGGCTGATGCACGACAACGCACGGCTAGGCAATGCACGGCAAGGCAAGGAAAGGGTAACGCAAGGCAAGGCACGGTCAGGCGAGGCAAGGCTAAGGCACGACAACGCAAGGCTAGGCAATGCACGGAAGGCAAGCAAAGAGTAACGGAAGGCAAGGAAGGCAAGGGAAAGCAGGGGAAGGGAAGGGTAACGGAAGGAACGGCTCGGCAAGGGGAAACAAGGCTAAGGCACGGTAACGAAGGGCTAGGCAATGCACGGCAAGGCAAGGAAAGGGTAACGCAAGGCAAGGCACTGTCAGGCGAGGCAAGGCTAAGGCACGACAACGCAAGGCTAGGCAATGCACGGAAGGAAAGCGAAGAGTAACGGAAGGCAAGGAAAGCAAGGGAAAGCAAGGGAAGGCAAGGGTAACGGAAGGAACGGCACGGTAAGGGGAAACAAGGCTAAGGCACGACAACACAGGGCTAGGCAATGCAGGGTAAGGCAAGGAAAGGGTAACGCAAGGCAAGGCACGGTTTGGGGAGGCAAGTCTAATGCACGACAACGCAAGGTTAGGCAATGCACGGAAAGCAAGCAAAGAGTAACGGAAGGCAAGGAATGCAAGGCAAAGCAAGGCAACGAAAGCAAGGCTATGGCAAGGTGAAAAAAGGCTAAGGCACGACCACGCAAGGCTAGGCAATGCACGGAAGGCAAGCAAAGAGTAACGGAAAGCAAGGAAGGCAAGGCAAAGCAAGGCAACGCAAGCAAGGCTATGGCAAGGTGAAAAAAGGCTAAGACACGACAAGGCAAGGCTAGGCAATGCACGGAAGGCAAGCAAAGAGTAACGGAAGGCAAGGAAGGCAAGGGAAAGCAAGGCAAGGCAATGGTAACGGAAAGAACGGCACGGCAAGGGGAAACAAGGCTAAGGCACGACAACGCACTGCTAGGCAATGCACTGCAAGGCAAGGAAAGGGTAACGCAAGGCAAGGCACGGTCAGGCGAGGCAAGGCTAAGGCACGACAACGCAAGTCTAGGCAATGCACGGAAGGCAAGCAAAGAATAACGGAACGCAAGGAAGGCAAGGGAAAGCAAGGCAAGGCAAGGTTACCGGAAGGAACGGCACGGCAAGGGGAAACAAGGCTAAGGCACGGCAACGCACGGCTAGGCAATGCAGGGCAAGGCAAGGAAATGGTAACGCAAGGCAAGGCACGGTTTGGGGAGGCAAGGCTAATGCACGACAGCGCAAGGATAGGCAGTGCACGGCTAGGCAAGGAAAGAGTAACGGAAGGAAAGGAAGGCAAGGCAAAGCAAGGCAAGGCAAGTGTAACAAAAGGCAAGGCACGGCAACGGGAAACAAGGCTAAGGAACGGCATCGCACGGCTACGCAATGAACGGCCAGGCAAGGAAAGGGTAACGCAAGGCAAGGCACGGTAAGGCAAGACAAGGCTGATGCACGACAACGCACGGCTAGGCAATGCACTGCAAGGCAAGGAAAGGGTAACGCACGGCAAGGCACGGTCAGGAGAGGCAAGGCTAATGCACGACAACGCAAGGCTAGGCAATGCACGGAAGGCAAGCAAAGAGTAACGGAAGGCAAGGAAGGCAAGGGAAACCAAGGCAAGGCAAGGGTAACGGAAGGAACGGCTCGGCAAGGGGAAACAAGGCTAAGGCACGGCAACGCACGGCTAGGCAATGCACGGCAAGGCAAGGAAAGGGTAACGCAAGGCAAGGCACTGTCAGGCGAGGCAAAGCTAATGCACGACATCGCAAGGCTAGGCAGTGCACGGCTAGGCAAGGAAAGAGTAACGGAAGGAAAGGAAGGCAAGGCAAAGCATGGCAAGGCAAGTGTAACAACAGGCACGGCACGGCAAGGGGAAACAAGGCTAAGGCACGACAACGCAAGGCTTGGCAATGCACGGAAGGCAAGCAAAGAGTAACGGAAGGCAAGGAAGGCAAGGGAAAGCAAGGCAAGGCAAGGGTAACGGAAGGAACGGCACGGCAAGGGGAAACAAGGCTAAGGCACGACAACGCACGGCTAGGCAATGCACGGCAAGGCAAGGAAAGGGTAACGCAAGGCAAGGCACGGTGAGGCAAGGCAAGGCTGATGCACGACAACGCACGGCTAGGCAGTGCACGGCTAGGCAAGGAAAGAGTAACGGAAGGAAAGGAAGGCAAGGCAAAGCAAGGCAAGGCAAGTGTAACAAAATGCACGGCACGGCAAGGGGAAACAAGGCTAAGGAACGGCAACGCACGGCTAGGCAATGCACGGCCAGGCAAGGAAAGGGTAACGCAAGGCGAGGCACGGTAAGGCTAGACAAGGCTAATGCACGACAACGCACGGCTAGGCAATGCACGGCAAGGCAAGGAAAGGGTAACGCAAGGCAAGGCACGGTCAGGCGAGGCAAGGCTAAGGCACGACTACGCAAGGCTAGGCAATGCACGGAAGGCAAGCAAAGAGTAACGGAAGGCAAGGAATGCAAGGGAAAGCAGGGGAAGGCAAGGGTAACGAAAGGAACGGCACGGCAAGGGGAAACAAGGCTAAGGCACGACAACACAGGGCTAGGCAATGCAGGGCAAGGCAAGGAAAGGGTAACGCAAGGCAAGGCACGGTTTGGGGAGGCAAGGCTAATGCACGACAACGCAAGGCTAGGCAATGCACGGAAGGCAAGCAAAGAGTAACGGAAGAAAAGGAATGCAAGGCAAAGCAAGGCAACGCAAGCAAGGCTATGGCAAGGTGAAAAAAGGCTAAGGCACGACCACGCAAGGCTAGGCAATGCACGGAAGGCAAGCAAAGAGTAACGGAAGGCAAGGAATGCAAGGCAAAGCAAGGCAACGCAAGCAAGGCTATGGCAAGGTGAAAAAAGGCTAAGGCACGACCACGCAAGGCTAGGCAATGCACGGAAGGGAAGCAAAGAGTAACGGAAGGCAAGGAAGGCAAGGCAAAGCAAGGCAACGCAAGCAAGGCTATGGCAAGGTGAAAAAAGGCTAAGACACGACAACGCAAGGCTAGGCAATGCACGGAAGGCAAGCAAAGAGTAACGGAAGGCAAGGAAGGCAAGAGAAAGCAAGGCAAGGGTAACGGAAGGAACGGCACGGCAAGGGCAAACAAGGCTAAGGCACGACAACGAACGGCTAGGCAATGCAGGGGAAGGCAAGGTAAGGGTAACGCAAGGCAAGGCACGGTCAGGCGAGGCAAGGCTAAGGCACGACAACGCAAGGCTAGGCAATGCACGGAAGGCAAGCAAAGAATAACGGAACGCAAGGAAGGCAAGGGAAAGCAAGGCAAGGCAAGGGTAACGGAAGGAACGGCACGGCAAGGGGAAACAAGGCTAAGGAACGACAACACAGGGCTAGGCAATGCAGGGCAAGGCAAGGAAAGGGTAAAGCAAGGCAAGGCACGGTTTGGGGAGGCAAGGCTAATGCACGACAACGCAAGGCTAGGCAATGCACGGAAGGCAAGCAAAGAGTAACGGAAGGCAAGGAATGCAAGGCAAAGCAAGGAAACGCAAGCAAGGCTATGGCAAGGTGAAAAAAGGCTAAGACACGACAACGCAAGGCTAGGCAATGCACGGAAGGAAAGCAAAGAGTAACGGAAGGCAAGGAAGGCAAGGGAAAGCAAGGCAAGTGTAACGGAAGGAACGGCACGGCAAGGGCAAACAAGGCTAAGACACGACAACGACCGGCTAGGCAATGCACTGCAAGGCAAGGAAAGGGTAACGCAAGGCAAGGCACGGTCAGGCGAGGCAAGGCTAAGGCACAACTACGCAAGGCTAGGCAATGCACAGAAGGCAAGCAAAGAGTAACGGAAGGCAAGGAATGCACGGGAAAGCAGGGGAAGGCAAGGGTAACGAAAGGAACGGCACGGTAAGGGGAAACAAGGCTAAGGCACGACAACACAGGGCTAGGCAATGCAGGGCAAGGCAAGGAAAGGGTAACGCAAGGCGAGGCACGGTAAGGTTAGACAAGGCTAATGCACGACAACGCACGGCTAGGCAATGCTCGGCAAGGCAAGGAAAGGGTAACGCAAGGCAAGGCACGGTCAGGCGAGGCAAGGCTAATGACGACAATGCAAGGCTAGGCAATGCACGGAAGGCAAGCAAAGAGTAACGGAAGGCAAGGAAGGCAAGGGAAAGCAAGGCAAGGCAAGAGTAACGGAAGGAACGGCACGGCAAGGGGAAACAAGGCTAAGGCACGGCAACGCAGGGCTAGGGAATGCACGGCAAGGCAAGGAAAGGGTAACGCAAGGCAAGGCACTGTCAGGCGAGGCAAAGCTAATGCACGACATCGCAAGGCTAGGCAGTGCACGGCTATGCAAGGAAAGAGTAACGGAAGGAAAGGAAGGCAAGGCAAAGCACGGCAAGGCAAGTGTAACAACAGGGACGGCACGGCAAGGGGAAACAAGGCTAAGGCACGACAACGCAAGGCTAGGCAATGCACGGAAGGCAAGCAAAGAGTAACGGAAGGCAAGGAATGCAAAGGAAAGCAGGGGAAGGCAAGGGTAACGAAAGGAACGGCACGGTAAGGGGAAACAAGGCTAAGGCACGACAACACAGTTCTAGGCAATGCAGGGCAAGGCAAGGAAAGGGTAACGCAAGGCAAGGCACGGTTTGGGGAGGCAAGGCTAATGCACGACAACGCAAGGCTAGGCAATTCACGTAAGGCAAGCAAAGAGTAACGGAAGGCAAGGAAGGCAAGGGAAAGCAAGGCAAGGCAAGGGTAACGGAAGGAACGGCACGGCAAGGGGAAACAAGGCTAAGGCACGGCAACGCACGGCTAGGCAATGCACGGCAAGGCAAGGAAAGGGTAACGCAAGGCAAGGCACGGTGAGGCAAGGCAAGGCTGATGCACGACAACGCACGGCTAGGCAATGCACGGCAAGGCAAGGAAAGGGTAACGCAAGGCAAGGCAATGCACGGAAGGGAAGCAAAGAGTAACGGAAGGCAAGGAAGGCAAGGCAAAGCAAGGCAACGCAAGCAAGGCTATGGCAAGGTGAAAAAAGGCTAAGACACGACAACGCAAGGCTAGGCAATGCACGGAAGGCAAGCAAAGAGTAACGGAAGGCAAGGAAGGGAAGGGAAAGCAAGGCAAGGGTAACGGAAGGAACGGCACGGCAAGGGAAAACAAGGCTAAGGCACGACAACGAACGGCTAGGCAATGCAGGGGAAGGCAAGGTACGGGTAACGCAAGGCAAGGCACGGTCAGGCGAGGCAAGGCTAAGGCACGACAACGCAAGGCTAGGCAATGCACGGAAGGCAAGCAAAGAATAACGGAACGCAAGGAAGGCAAGGGAAAGCAAGGCAAGGCAAGGGTAACGGAAGGAACGGCACGGCAAGGGGAAACAAGGCTAAGGCACGACAACACAGGGCTAGGCAATGCAGGGCAAGGCAAGGAAAGGGTAACGCAAGGCAAGGCACGGTTTGGGGAGGCAAGGCTAATGCACGACAACGCAAGGCTAGGCAATGCACGGAAGGCAAGCAAAGAGTAACGGAAGGCAAGGACTGCAAGGCAAAGCAAGGCAACGCAAGCAAGGCTATGGCAAGGTGAAAAAAGGCTAAGACACGACAACGCAAGGCTAGGCAATGCACGGAAGGCAAGCAAAGAGTAACGGAAGGCAAGGAAGGCAAGGGAAAGCAAGGCAAGGGTAACGGAAGGAACGGCACGGCAAGGGCAAACAAGGCTAAGGCACGACAACGAACGGCTAGGCAATGCACTGCAAGGCAAGGAAAGGGTAACGCAAGGCAAGGCACGGTCAGGCGAGGCAAGGCTAAGGCACGACTACGCAAGGCTAGGCAATGCACTGAAGGCAAGCAAAGAGTAACGGAAGGCAAGGAATGCACGGGAAAGCAGGGGAAGGCAAGGGTAACGAAAGGAACGGCACGGTAAGGGCAAACAAGGCTAAGGCACGACAACACAGGGCTTGGCAATGCAGGGCAAGGGAAGGTAAGGGTAACGCAAAGCAAGGCACGGTCAGGCGAGGCAAGGTTAAGGCACGACATCGCAAGGCTAGGCAGTGCACGGCTAGGCAAGGAAAGAGTAACGGAAGGAAAGGAAGGCAAGGAAAAGCATGGCAAGGCAAGTGTAACAACAGGCACGGCACGGCAAGGGGAAACAAGGCTAAGGCACGACAACGCAAGGCTAGGCAATGCACGGAAGGCAAGCAAAGAGTAACGGAAGGCAAGGAATGCAAAGGAAAGCAGGGGAAGGCAATGGTAACGAAAGGAACGGCACGGTAAGGGGAAACAAGGCTAAGGCACGACAACACAGGGCTAGGCAATGCAGGGCAAGGCAAGGAAAGGGTAACGCAAGGCAAGGCACGGTTTGGGGAGGCAAGGCTAATGCACGACAACGCAAGGCTAGGCAATGCACGGAAGGCAAGCAAAGAGTAACGGAAGGCAAGGAAGGCAAGGGAAAGCAAGGCAAGGCAAGGGTAACTGAAGGAACGGCACGACAAGGGGAAACAAGGCTAAGGCACGGCAACGCACGGCTAGGCAATGCACGGCAAGGCAAGGAAAGGGTAACGCAAGGCAAGGCACGGTGAGGCAAGGCAAGGCTGATGCACGACAACGCACGGCTAGGCAATGCACGGCAAGGCAAGGAAAGGGTAACGCAAGGCAAGGCACGGTCAGGCGAGGCAAGGCTAAGGCACGACAACGCAAGGCTAGGCAATGCACGGAAGGCAAGCAAAGAGTAACGGAAGGCAAGGAAGGCAAGGGAAAGCAGGGGAAGGGAAGGGTAACGGAAGGAACGGCTCGGCAAGGGGAAACAAGGCTAAGGCACGGTAACGAAGGGCTAGGCAATGCACGGCAAGGCAAGGAAAGGGTAACGCAAGGCAAGGCACTGTCAGGCGAGGCAAGGCTAAGGCACGACAACGCAAGGCTAGGCAATGCACGGAAGGAAAGCAAAGAGTAACGGAAGGCAAGGAAAGCAAGGGAAAGCAAGGAAAGGCAAGGGTAACGGAAGGAACGGCACGGCAAGGGGAAACAAGGCTAAGGCACGACAACACAGGGCTAGGCAATGCAGGGTAAGGCAAGGAAAGGGTAACGCAAGGCAAGGCACGGTTTGGGGAGGCAAGTCTAATGCACGACAACGCAAGGCTAGGCAATGCACGGAAGGCAAGCAAAGAGTAACGGAAGGCAAGGAATGCAAGGCAAAGCAAGGCAACGCAAAGCAAGGCTATGGCAAGGTGAAAAAAGGCTAAGGCACGACAACGCAAGGCTAGGCAATGCACGGAAGGCAAGCAATGAGTAACGGAAAGCAAGGAAGGCAAGGCAAAGCAAGGCAACGCAAGCAAGGCTATGGCAAGGTGAAAAAAGGCTAAGACACGACAAGGCAAGGCTAGGCAATGCACGGAAGGCAAGCAAGGAGTAACGGAAGGCAAGGAAGGCAAGGGAAAGCAAGGCAAGGCAAGGGTAACCGAAGGAACGGCACGGCAAGGGGAAACAAGGCTAAGGCACGACAACGCACGGCTAGGCAATACACGGCAAGGCAAGGAAAGTGTAACGCAAGGCAAGGCACGGTCAGGCGAGGCAAGGCTAAGGCACGACAACGCAAGGCTAGGCAATGCACGGAAGGCAAGCAAAGAGTAACGGAACGCAAGGAAGGCAAGGGAAAGCAAGGCAAGGCAAGGTTACCGGAAGGAACGGCACGGCAAGGGGAAACAAGGCTAAGGCACGGCAACGCACGGCTAGGCAATGCAGGGCAAGGCAAGGAAAGGGTAACGCAAGGCAAGGCACGGTGAGGCAAAGCAAGGCTGATGCACGACAACGCACGGCTAGGCAATGCACGGCAAGGCAAGGAAAGGGTAACGCAAGGCAAGGCACGGTGAGGCGAGGCAAGGCTAAGGCACCACAACGCAAGGCTAGGCAATGCACGGAAGGCAAGCAAAGAGTAACGGAAGGCAAGGAAGGCAAGGGAAAGGAGGGGAAGGCAAGGGTAACGGAAGGAACGGCACGGTAAGGGGAAACAAGCCTAAGGCACGACAACGCAGGGCTAGGCAATGCACGGCAAGGCAAGGAAAGGGTAATGCAAGGCAAGGCACGGTCAGGCGAGGCAAGGGTAATGCACGACAACGCAAGGTTACGCAGTGCACGGCTAGGCAAGGAAAGAGTAACGGAAGGAAAGGAAGGCAAGGCAAAGCAAGGCAAGGCAAGTGTAACAAAAGGCACGGCACGGCAAGGGGAAACAAGGCTAAGGCACGGCAACGCAAGGCTAAGCAATGCACGGCCAGGCAAGGAAAGGGTAACGCAAGGCAAGGCACAGTAGGCACGGTCAGGCAAGGCAAGGGTAATGCACGGCTAGGCAATGCACGGCAAGGCAAGGAAAGGGTAAGGGAAGGCAAGGCACGACAACGCAAGGCTAGGCAATGCACGGAAGGCAAGCAAAGAGTAACGGAACGCAAGGAAGGCAAGGGAAAGCAAGGCAAGGCAAGGTTAACGGAAGGAACGGCACGGCAAGGGGAAACAAGGCTAAGGCACGGTAACGCACGGCTAGGCAATGCAGGGCAAGGCAAGGAAATGGTAACGCAAGTCAAGACACGGTTTGGGGAGGCAAGGCTAATGCACGACAACGCAAGGCTAGGCAGTGCACGGCTAGGCAAGGAAAGAGTAACGGAAGGAAAGGAAGGCAAGGCAAAGCAAGGCAAGGCAAGTGTAACAAAAGGTACGGCACGGCAAGGGGAAACAAGGCTAAGGAACGGCAACGCACGGCTAGGCAATGCACGGCCAGGCAAGGAAAGGGTAACGCAAGGCAAGGCACGGTTTGGGGAGGCAAGGCTAATGCACGACAACGCAAGGCTAGGCAATGCACGGAAGGCAAGCAAAGAGTAACGGAAGAAAAGGAATGCAAGGCAAAGCAAGGCAACGCAAGCAAGGCTATGGCAAGGTGAAAAAAGGCTAAGACACGACAACGCAAGGCTAGGCAATGCACGGAAGGCAAGCAAAGAGTAACGGAAGGCAAGGAATGCAATGCAAAGCAAGGCAAAGCAAGCAAGGCTATGGCAAGGTGAAAAAAGGCTAAGGCACGACCACGCAAGGCTAGGCAATGCACGGAAGGGAAGCAAAGAGTAACGGAAGGCAAGGAAGGCAAGGCAAAGCAAGGCAACGCAAGCAAGGCTATGGCAAGGTGAAAAAAGGCTAAGACACGACAACGCAAGGCTAGGCAATGCACGGAAGGCAAGCAAAGAGTAACGGAAGGCAAGGAAGGCAAGGGAAAGCAAGGCAAGGGTAACGGAAGGAACGGCACGGCAAGGGCAAACAAGGCTAAGGCACGACAACGAACGGCTAGGCAATGCAGGGGAAGGCAAGGTAAGGGTAACGCAAGGCAAGGCACGGTCAGGCGAGGCAAGGCTAAGGCACGACAACGCAAGGCTAGGCAATGCACGGAAGGCAAGCAAAGAATAACGGAACGCAAGGAAGGCAAGGGAAAGCAAGGCAAGGCAAGGGTAACGGAAGGAACGGCACGGCAAGGGGAAACAAGGCTAAGGAACGACAACACAGGGCTAGGCAATGCAGGGCAAGGCAAGGAAAGGGTAAAGCAAGGCAAGGCACGGTTTGGGGAGGCAAGGCTAATGCACGACAACGCAAGGCTAGGCAATGCACGGAAAGCAAGCAAAGAGTAACGGAAGGCAAGGAATGCAAGGCAAAGCAAGGAAACGCAAGCAAGGCTATGGCAAGGTGAAAAAAGGCTAAGACACGACAACGCAAGGCTAGGCAATGCACGGAAGGAAAGCAAAGAGTAACGGAAGGCAAGGAAGGCAAGGGAAAGCAAGGCAAGTGTAACGGAAGGAACGGCACGGCAAGGGCAAACAAGGCTAAGACACGACAACGACCGGCTAGGCAATGCACTGCAAGGCAAGGAAAGGGTAACGCAAGGCAAGGCACGGTCAGGCGAGGCAAGGCTAAGGCACAACTACGCAAGGCTAGGCAATGCACAGAAGGCAAGCAAAGAGTAACGGAAGGCAAGGAATGCACGGGAAAGCAGGGGAAGGCAAGGGTAACGAAAGGAACGGCACGGTAAGGGGAAACAAGGCTAAGGCACGACAACACAGGGCTAGGCAATGCAGGGCAAGGCAAGGAAAGGGTAGCGCAAGGCAAGGCACGGTCACGAGAGGCAAGGCTAATGCACGACAACGCAAGGCTAGGCAATGCACGGAAGGGAAGCAAAGAGTAACGGAAGGCAAGGAAGGCAAGGGAAACCAAGGCAAGGCAAGGGTAACGGAAGGAACGGCTCGGCAAGGGGAAACAAGGCTAAGGCACGGCAACGCAGGGCTAGGCAATGCACGGCAAGGCAAGGAAAGGGTTACGCAAGGCAAGGCACTGTCAGGCGAGGCAAAGCTAATGCACGACATCGCAAGGCTAGGCAGTGCACGGCTAGGCAAGGAAAGAGTAACGGAAGGAAAGGAAGGCAGGGCAAAGCAAGGCAAGGCAAGTGTAACAAAAGGCAAGGCACGGCAAGGGGAAACAAGGCTAAGGAACGGCAACGCACTGCTAGGCAATGAACGGCCAGGCAAGGAAAGGGTAACGCAAGGCGAGGCACGGTAAGGCTAGACAAGTCTAATGCACGACAACGCACGGCTACGTAATGCTCGGCAAGGCAAGGAAAGGGTAACGCAAGGCAAGGCACGGTCAGGCGAGGCAAGGCTAATGACGACAGCGCAAGGCTAGGCAATGCACGGAAAGCAAGCAAAGAGTAACGGAAGGCAAGGAAGGCAAGGGAAACCAAGGCAAGGCAAGAGTAACGGAAGGAACGGCTCGGCAAGGGGAAACAAGGCTAAAGCACGGCAACGCAGGGCTAGGCAATGCACGGCCAGGCAAGGAAAGGGTAACGCAAGGCAAGGCACTGTCAGGCGAGGCAAAGCTAATGCACGACATCGCAAGGCTAGGCAGTGCACGGCTAGGCAAGGAAAGAGTAACGGAAGGCAAGGAATGCAAGGCAAAGCAAGGCAACGCAAGCAAGGCTATGGCAAGGTGAAAAAAGGCTAAGGCACGACCACGCAAGGCTAGGCAATGCACGGAAGGGAAGCAAAGAGTAACGAAAGGCAAGGAAGGCAAGGCAAAGCAAGGCAACGCAAGCAAGACTATGGCAAGGTGAAAAAAGGCTAAGACACGACAACGCAAGACTAGGCAATGCACGGAAGGCAAGCAAAGAGTAACGGAAGGCAAGGAAGGCAAGGGAAAGCAAGGCAAGGGTAACGGAAGGAACGGCACGGCAAGGGCAAACAAGGCTAAGGCACGACAACGAACGGCTAGGCGATGCAGGGCAAGGCAAGGTAAGGGTAACGCAAGGCTAGGAACGGTCAGGCGAGGCAAGGCTAAGGCACGACAACGCAAGTCTAGGCAATGCACGGAAGGCAAGCAAAGAATAACGGAACGCAAGGAAGGCAAGGGAAAGCAAGGGAAGGCAAGGGTAACGGAAGGAACGGCACGGCAAGGGGAAACAAGGCTAAGGCACGGCAACGCACGGCTAGGCAATGCACGGCAAGGCAAGGAAAGGGTAACGCAAGGCAAGGCACGGTGAGGCAAGGCAAGGCTGATGCACGACAACGCACGGCTAGGCAATGCACGGCAAGGCAAGGAAAGGGTAACGCAAGGCAAGGCACGGTGAGGCAAGGCAAGGCTAATGCACGACAACGCACGGCTAGGCAATGCACGACAAGGCAAGGAAAGGGTAACGGAAGGCAAGGAAGGCCAGGGAAAGCAAGGCAAGGCAAGGGTAACTGAAGGAAAGGCACGGCAAGGGGAAACAAGGCTAAGGCACGGCAACGCACGGCTAGGCAATGCACGGCAAGTCAAGGAAAGGGTAACGCAACGCAAGGCACGGTCAGGCGAGGCAAGGGTAATGCACGACAACGCAAGGCTACGCAGTACACGGCTAGGCAAGGAAAGAGTAACGGAAGGAAAGGAAGGCAAGGCAAAGCAAGGCAAGGCAAGTGTAACAGAAGGCACGGCACGGCAAGGGGAAACAAGGCTAAGGTACGGCAACGCAAGGCTAAGCAATGCACGGCCAGGCAAGGAAAGGGCAACGGAAGGCAAGGCATGGTAAGGCAAGGCGAGGCTAATGTACGACAACGCACGGCTTGGCAATGCACGGCAAGGCAAGGAAAGGGTAACGCAAGGCAAGGCACGGTTAGCCGAGGCAAGGCTAAGGCACGACAACGCTAGGCTAGGCAATGCACGGAAGGCAAGCAAAGAGTAACGGAAGGCAAGGAATGCAAGGCAAAGCAAGGCAACGCAAGCAAGTATATGGCAAGGTGAAAAAAGGCTAAGGCACGACAACGCAAGGCTAGGCAATGCACGGAAGGCAAGCAAAGAGTAACGGAATGGAAGGAAGGCAAGGCAAAGCAAGCAAGGCTATGGCAAGGTGAAACAAGGCTAAGGCACCACAACGCACGGCTAGGCAATGCACGGCCAGCCAAGGAAAAGGTAACGCAAGGCAAGGCACTGTGAGGCAAGGCAAGGCTAATGCACGACAGCGCAAGGCTAGGCAATGCACGGAAGGCAAGCAAAGAGTAACGGAAACCAAGGAAGGCAAGGGAAACCAAGGCAAGGCAAGGGTAACGGAAGTAACGGCACCGCAAGGGGAAACAAGGCTAAGGCACGACAACGCACGGCTAGGCAATGCACGGCAAGGCAAGGAAAGGGTAACGCCAGGCAAGGCACGGTCAGGCAAGGCAAGGCTAATGCACGACAAGGCAAGGCTAGGCAGTGCACGGCAAGGCAAGGAAAGGGTAACGCAAGGCAAGGCACGGTCAGGCGAGGCAAGGCTAAGGCACGACAACGCAAGGCTAGGCAATGCACGGAAGGAAAGCAAAGAGTAACGGAAGGCAAGGAAAGCAAGGGAAAGCAAGGCAAGGCAAGCGTAACGGAAGGAACGGCACGGCAAGGGGAAACAAGGCTAAGGCACGACAACACAGGGCTAGGAAATGCAGGGCAAGGCAAGGAAAGGGTAACGCAAGGCAAGGCACGGTTTGGGGAGGCAAGGCTAATGCACGACAACGCAAGGCTAGGCAATGCACGGAAGGCAAGCAAAGAGTAACGGAAGGCAAGGAATGCAAGGCAAAGCAAGGCAACGCAAGCAAGGCTATGGCAAGGTGAAACAAGGCTAAGGCACGACAACGCAAGGCTAGGCAATGCATGGAAGGCAAGCAAAGAGTAACGGAAGGCAAGGAAGGCAAGGTAATGCAAGGCAATGCAAGGCAACGCAAGCAAGGCTATGGCAAGGTGAAAAAAGGCTAAGACACGACAACGCAAGGCTAGGCAATGCACGGAAGGCAAGCAAACAGTAACGGAAGGCAAGGAAGGCAAGGGAAAGCAAGGAAAGGGTAACGGAAGGCACGGCACGGCAGGGGGAAACAAGGCTAAGGCACGACAACGCAAGGCTAGGCAATGCACTGCAAGGCAAGGAAAGGGTAACGCAAGGCAAGGCACGGTCAGGCGAGGCAAGGCTAAGGCACGACTACGCAAGGCTAGGCAATGCACGGAAGGCAAGCAAAGAGTAACGGAAGGCAAGGAATGCAAGGGAAAGCAGGGGAAGGCAAGGGTAACGAAAGGAACGGCACGGTAAGGGGAAACAAGGCTAAGGCACGACAACACAGGGCTAGGCAATGCAGGGCAAGGCAAGGTAAGGGTAACGCAAGGCAAGGCACGGTCAGGCGATGCAAGGCTAAGGCACGACAACGCAAAGCTAGGCAATGCACGGAAAGCAAGCAAAGAGTAACGGAAGGCAAGGAAGGCAAGGGAATGCAAGGCAAGGCAAGGTTAACGGAAGGAACGGCACGGCAAGGGGAAACAAGGCTAAGGCACGGTAACGCACGGCTACGCAAGGCAGGGCAAGGCAAGGAAATGGTAACGCAAGGCAAGGCACGGTTTGGGGAGGAAAGGCTAATGCACGACAACGCAAGGATAGGCAGTCCACGGCTAGGCAAGGAAAGAGTAACGGAAGGAAAGGAAGGCAAGGCAGAGCAAGGCAAGGCAAGTGTAACAAAAGGCAAGGCACGACAAGGGGAAACTAGGCTAAGGAACGGCAACGCACGGCTAGGCAATGCACGGCCAGGCAAGGAAAGGGTAACGCAAGGCAAGGCACGGTAAGGCAAGAGAAGGCTAATGCACGACAACGCACGGCTTGGCAATGCACGGCAAGGCAAGGAAAGGGTAACGCAGGGCAAGGCACGGTCAGGCGAGGCAAGGCTAATGCACGACAACGCAAGGCTAGGCAATGCACGGAAGGCAAGCAAAGAGTAACGGAAGGCAAGGAAGGCAAGGGAAAGCAAGGAAAGGCAAGGGTAACGGAAGGAACGGCACGGCAAGGGGAAACAAGGCTAAGGCACGGCAACGCAGGGCTAGGCAATGCACGGCAAGGCAAGGAAAGGGTAACGCAAGGCAAGGCACTGTCAGGCGAGACAAAGCTAATGCGCGACATCGCAAGGCTAGGCAGTGCACGGCTAGGCAAGGAAAGAGTAATGGAAGGAAAGGAAGGCAAGGAAAAGCATGGCAAGGCAAGTGTAACAACAGGCACGGCACGGCAAGGGGAAACAAGGCTAAGGCACGACAACGCAAGGCTAGGCAATGCACGGAAGGCAAGCAAAGAGTAACGGAAGGCACGGAAGGCTAGGGAAAGAAGGGGAAGGCAAGGGTAACGGAAGGAACGGCACGGTAAGGGCAAACAAGACTAAGGAACGACAACACAGGACTAGGCAATGCAGGGCAAGGCAAGGAAATGGTAACACAAGGCAAGGCACGGTTTGGGGAGGCAAGGCTAATGCACGACAACGAAAGGCTAGGCAATGCACGGAAGGCAAGCAAAGAGTTACGGAAACCAAGGAAGGCAAGGGAAAGCAAGGCAAGGGAAGGGTAACGGAAGGAACGGCACGGCAAGGGGAAACAAGGCTAAGGCACGGCAACGCACGGTTAGGCAATGCACGGCAAGGCAAGGAAAAGGTAACGCAAGGCAAGGCACCTTGAGGCAAGGCAAGGCTGATGCACGACAACACACGGCTAGGCAATGCACGGCAAGGCAAGGAAAGGGTAACGCAAGGCAAGGCACGGTCAGGCGAGGCAAGGCTAAGGCACGACAACGCAAGGCTAGGCAATGCATTGAACGTAAGCAAAGAGTAACGGAAGGGAAGGAAGGCAAAGGAAAGCAAGGGAAGGCAAGGGTAACGGAAGGAACGGCACGGTAAGGGGAAACAAGGCTAAGGCACGACAACGCAGGGCTAGGCAATGCACGGCAAGGCAAGGAAAGGGTAACGCAAGGCAAGGCACGGTCAGGCGAGGCAAGGGTAATGCACGACAACGAAAGGCTACGCAGTGCACGGCTAGGCAAGGAAAGAGTAACGGATGGAAAGGAAGGCAAGGCAAAGCAAGGCAAGGCAAGTGAAACAAAAGGCACGGCACGGCAAGGGGAAACAAGGCTAAGGCACGGCAACGCAAGGCTAAGCAATGCACGGCCAGGCAAGGAAAGGGTAACGCAAGGCAAGGCACGGTAAGGCAAGGCGAGGCTAATGCACGACAACGCACGGCTAGGCAATGCACGGCAAGGCAAGGAAAGGGTAACGCAAGGCAAGGCACGGTTTGGGGAGGCAAGGCTAATGCACGACAACGCAAGGCTAGGCAATGCACGGAAGGCAAGTAAAGAGTAACGGAAGGCAAGGAATGCAAGGCAAAGCAAGGCAACGCAAGCAAGGCTATGGCAAGGTGAAAAAAGGCTAAGGCACGACCACGCAAGCCTAGGCAATGCACGGAAGGCAAGCAAAGAGTAACGGAAAGCAAGGAAGGCAAGGCAAAGCAAGGCAACGCAAGCAAGGCTATGGCAAGGTGAAAAAAGGCTAAGACACGACAAGGCAAGGCTAGGCAATGCACGGAAGGCAAGCAAAGAGTAACGGAAGGCAAGGAAGCTAAGGGAAAGCAAGGCAAGGCAATGGTAACGGAAGGAACGGCACGGCAAGGGGAAACAAGGCTAAGGCACGGCAACGCACGGCTAGGCAATGCAGGGCAAGGGAAGGAAATGGTAACGCAAGGCAAGGCACGGTTTGGGGAGGCAAGGCTAATGCACGACAACGCACTGCTAGGCAATGCACTGCAAGGCAAGGAAAGGGTAACGCAAGGCAAGGCACGGTCAGGCGAGGCAAGGCTAAGGCACGACCACGCAAGACTAGGCAATGCACGGAAGGCAAGCAAAGAGTAACGGAACGCAAGGAAAGCAAGGGAAAGCAAGGCAAGGCAAGGTTACCGGAAGGAACGGCACGGCAAGGGGAAACAAGGCTAAGGCACGGCAACGCACGGCTAGGCAATGCAGGGCAAGGGAAGGAAATGGTAACGCAAGGCAAGGCACGGTTTGGGGAGGCAAGGCTAATGCACGACAACGCAAGGATAGGCAGTGCACGGCTAGGCAAGGAAAGAGTAACGGAAGGAAAGGAAGGCAAGGCAAAGCAAGGCAAGGCAAGTGTAACAAAAGGCAAGGCACTGCAACGGGAAACAAGGCTAAGGAACGGCAACGCACGGCTAGGCAATGCACGGCCAGGCAAGGAAAGGGTAACGCAAGGCAAGGCACGGTAAGGCAAGACAAGGCTAATGCACGACAACGCACGGCTAGGCAATGCACTGCAAGGCAAGGAAAGGGTAACGCAAGGCAAGGCACGGTCAGGAGAGGCAAGGCTAATGCACGACAACGCAAGGCTAGGCAATGCACGGAAGGCAAGCAAAGAGTAACGGAAGGCAAGGAAGGCAAGGGAAACCAAGGCAAGGCAAGGGTAATGGAAGGAACGGCTCGGCAAGGGGAAACAAGGCTAAGGCACGGCAACGCAGGGCTAGGCAATGCACGGCAAGGCAAGGAAAGGGTAACGGAAGGAAAGGAAGGCAAGGCAAAGCAAGGCAAGGCAAGTGTAACAAAAGGCACGGCACGGCAAGGGGAAACAAGGCTAAGGCACGACAACGCAAGGCTAGGCAATGCACGGAAGGCAAGCAAAGAGTAACGGAAGGCAAGGAATGCAAAGGAAAGCAGGGGAAGGCAAGGGTAACGAAAGGAACGGCACGGTAAGGGGAAACAAGGCTAAGGCACGACAACACAGGGCTAGGCAATGCAGGGCAAAGCAAGGAAAGGGTAACGCAAGGCAAGGCACGGTTTGGGGAGGCAAGGCTAATACACGACAACGCAAGGCTAGGCAATGCACGGAAGGCAAGCAAAGAGTAACGGAAGGCAAGGAAGGCAAGGGAAAGCAAGGCAAGGCAAGGGTAACGGAAGGAAAGACACGGCAAGGGGAAACAAGGCTAAGGCACGACAACGCACGGCTAGGCAATGCACGGCAAGGCAAGGAAAGGGTAACGCAAGGCAAGGCACGGTCAGGCAAGGCAAGGCTGAGGCACGACAACGCAAGGCTAGGCAATGCACGGCAAGGCAAGGAAAGGGTAACGCAAGGCAAGGCACGATCAGGCGAGGCAAGGCTAAGGCACGACAACGCAAGGCTAGGCAATGCACGGAAGGCAAGCAAAGAGTAACGGAAGGCAAGGAAGGCAAGGGAAAGCAGGGGAAGGCAAGGGTAACGGAAGGAACGGCACGGTAAGGGGAAACAAGGCTAAGGCACGACAACGCAGGGCTAGGCAATGCAAGGCAAGGCAAGGAAAGGGTAACGCAAGGCAAGGCACGGTCAGGCGAGGCAAGGCTAAGGCACGACAACGCAAGGCTACGCAGTGCACGGCTAGGCAAGGAAAGAGTAACGGAAGGAAAGGAAGGCAAGGCAAAGCAAGGCAAGGCAAGTGTAACAAAAGGCACGGCACGGCAAGGGGAAACAAGGCTAAGGCACGGCAACGCAAGGCTAGGCAATGCACGGCCAGGCAAGGAAAGGGTAACGCAAGGCAAGGCAAGGCACAGCAATGCAAGGCAAGTCTAAGGCACGAGAACGCAAGGCGAGGCAATGCATGGCAAGGCAAGGAAAGGGTAACGGAATGCAAGGCAAGGCAAGGCAAGGCAAGGCTAAGGCACGACAACGCAAGGCTAGGCAATGGACGGCAAGGCAAGCAAAGAGTAACGGAAGGCAAGGAAGGCAAGGGAAAGCAAGGCAAGGCAAGGTTAACGGAAGGAACGGCACGGCAAGGGGAAACAAGGCTAAGGCACGGTAACGCACGGCTAGGCAAGGCAGGGCAAGGCAAGGAAATGGTAACGCAAGGCAAGGCACGGTTTGGGGAGGCAAGGCTAATGCACGACAACGCAAGGATAGGCAGTGCACGGCTAGGCAAGGAAAGAGTAACGGAAGGAAAGGAAGGCAAGGCAGAGCAAGGCAAGGCAAGTGTAACAAAAGGCAAGGCACGGCAAGGGGAAACTAGGCTAAGGAACGGCAACGCACGGCTAGGCAATGCACGGCCAGGCAAGGAAAGGGTAACGCAAGGCAAGGCACGGTAAGGCAAGAGAAGGCTAATGCACGACAACGCACGGCTTGGCAATGCACGGCAAGGCAAGGAAAGGGTAACGCAAGGCAAGGCACGGTCAGGCGAGGCAAGGCTAATGCACGACAACGCAAGGCTAGGCAATGCACGGAAGGCAAGCAAAGAGTAACGGAAGGCAAGGAAGGCAAGGGAAAGCAAGGCAAGGGTAACGGAAGGAACGGCACGGCAAGGGCAAACAAGGCTAAGGCACGACAACGACCGGCTAGGCAATGCACTGCAAGGCAAGGAAAGGGTAACGCAAGGCAAGGCACGGTTTGGGGAGGCAAGGCTAATGCACGACAACGCAAGGCTAGGCAATGCACGGAAGGCAAGCAAAGAGTAACGGAAGGCAAGGAATGCACGGGAAAGCAGGGGAAGGCAAGGGTAACGAAAGGAACGGAACGGTAAGGGCAAACAAGGCTAAGGCACGACAACACAGGGCTAGGCAATGCAGGGCAAGGCAAGGTAAGGGTAACGCAAAGCAAGGCACGGTCAGGCGAGGCAAGGGTAATGCACGACAACGCAAGGCTAGGCAGTGCACGGCTAGGCAAGGAAAGAGTAACGGAAGGAAAGGAAGGCAAGGAAAAGCATGGCAAGGCAAGTGTAACAACAGGCACGGCACGGCAAGGGGAAACAAGGCTAAGGCACGACAACGCAAGGCTAGGCAATGCACGGAAGGCAAGCAAAGAGTAACGGAAGGCAAGGAATGCAAAGGAAAGCAGGGGAAGGCAATGGTAACGAAAGGAACGGCACGGTAAGGGGAAACAAGGCTAAGGCACGACAACACAGGGCTAGGCAATGCAGGGCAAGGCAAGGAAAGGGTAACGCAAGGCAAGGCACGGTCAGGCGAGGCAAAGCTAAAGCACTACAATGCAAGGCTAGGCAATGCACGGGTAAGGCAAGGAAAGGGTAACGGAAGGCTAGGCAAGGCAAAGCAAGGCAAGGCAAGGGTAACGGAAGGAACGGTACGGCAAGGGGAAACAAGGCTAAGGCACGACAACGCACGGCTAGGCAAGGCACGGCAAGGTAAGGAAAGGGTAACGCAAGGCAAGGCACGGTGAGGCAAGGCAAGGCTAATGCACGACAACGCACGGCTAGGCAATGCACGGCAAGGCAAGGAAAGGGTAACGCAAGGCAAGGCACGGTCAGGCGAGGCAAGGCTAAGGCACGACAACGCAAGGCTAGGCAATGCACGGAAGGCAAGCAAAGAGTAACGGAAGGCAAGGAAGGCAAGGGAAAGCAGGGGAAGGGAAGGGTAACGGAAGGAACGGCTCGGCAAGGGGAAACAAGGCTAAGGCACGGTAACGAAGGGCTAGGCAATGCACGGCAAGGCAAGGAAAGGGTAACGCAAGGCAAGGCACTGTCAGGCGAGGCAAGGCTAAGGCACGACAACGCAAGGCTAGGCAATGCACGGAAGGAAAGCGAAGAGTAACGGAAGGCAAGGAAAGCAAGGGAAAGCAAGGGAAGGCAAGGGTAACGGAAGGAACGGCACGGCAAGTGGAAACAAGGCTAAGGCACGACAACACAGGGCTAGGCAATGCAGGGTAAGGCAAGTTAAGGGTAACGCAAGGCAAGGCACGGTTTGGGGAGGCAAGTCTAATGCACGACAACGCAAGGTTAGGCAATGCACGGAAGGCAAGCAAAGAGTAACGGAAGGCAAGGAATGCAAGGCAAAGCAAGGCAACGCCAGCAAGGCTATGGCAACGTGAAAAAAGGCTAAGGCACGACCACGCAAGGCTAGGCAATGCACGGAAGGCAAGCAAAGAGTAAAGGAAGGCAAGGAAGGCAAGGCTATGGCAAGGTGAAAAAAGGCTAAGACACGACAAGGCAAGGCTAGGCAATGCACGGAAGGCAAGCAAAGAGTAACGGAAGGCAAGGAAGGCAAGGGAAAGCAAGGCAAGGCAATGGTAACGGAAAGAACGGCACGGCAAGGGGAAACAAGGCAAAGGCACGACAACGCACTGCTAGGCAATGCACTGCAAGGCAAGGAAAGGGTAACGCAAGGCAAGGCACGGTCAGGCGAGGCAAGGCTAAGGCACGACAACGCAAGTCTAGGCAATGCACGGAAGGCAAGCAAAGAATAACGGAACGCAAGGAAGGCAAGGGAAAGCAAGGCAAGGCAAGGTTACCGGAAGGAACGGCACGGCAAGGGGAAACAAGGCTAAGGCACGGCAACGCACGGCTAGGCAATGCAGGGCAAGGCAAGGAAATGGTAACGCAAGGCAAGGCACGGTTTGGGGAGGCAAGGCTAATGCACGACAGCGCAAGGATAGGCAGTGCACGGCTAGGCAAGGAAAGAGTAACGGAAGGAAAGGAAGGCAAGGCAAAGCAAGGCAAGGCAAGTGTAACAAAAGGCAAGGCACGGCAACGGGAAACAAGGCTAAGGAACGGCATCGCACGGCTACGCAATGAACGGCCAGCAAGGAAAGGGTAACGCAAGGCACGGCACGGTAAGGCAAGACAGGCTAATGCACGACAACGCACGGCTAGGCAATGCACTGCAAGGCAAGGAAAGGGTAACGCACGGCAAGGCACGGTCAGGAGAGGCAAGGCTAATGCACGACAACGCAAGGCTAGGCAATGCACGGAAGGCAAGCAAAGAGTAACGGAAGGCAAGGAATTCAAGGGAAACCAAGGCAAGGCAAGGGTAACGGAAGGAACGGCTCGGCAAGGGGAAACAAGGCTAAGGCACGGCAACGCAGGGCTAGGCAATGCACGGCAAGGCAAGGAAAGGGTAACGCAAGGCAAGGCACTGTCAGGCGAGGCAAAGCTAATGCACGACATCGCAAGGCTAGGCAGTGCACGGCTAGGCAAGGAAAGAGTAACGGAAGGAAAGGAAGGCAAGGCAAAGCATGGCAAGGCAAGTGTAACAACAGGCACGGCACGGCAAGGGGAAACATGGCTAAGGTACGACAACGCAAGGCTTGGCAATGCACGGAAGGCAAGCAAAGAGTAACGGAAGGCAAGGAAGGCAAGGGAAAGCAAGGCAAGGCAAGGGTAACGGAAGTAACGGCACGGCAAGGGGAAACAAGGCTAAGGCACGGCAACGCACGGCTAGGCAATGCACGGCAAGGCAAGGAAAGGGTAACGCAAGGCAAGGCACGGTGAGGCAAAGCAAGGCTGATGCACGACAACGCACGGCTAGGCAATGCACGGCAAGGCAAGGAAAGGGTAACGCAAGGCAAGGCACGGTGAGGCGAGGCAAGGCTAAGGCACCACAACGCAAGGCTAGGCAATGCACGGAAGGCAAGCAAAGAGTAACGGAAGGCAAGGAAGGCAAGGGAAAGCAAGGCAAGGCAAGGGTAACGGAAGGAACGGCACGGCAAGGGGAAACAAGGCTAAGGCACGACAACGCAGGGCTAGGCAATGCACGGCAAGGCAAGGAAATGGTAATGCAAGGCAAGGCACGGTCAGGCGAGGCAAGGGTAATGCACGACAACGCAAGGTTACGCAGTGCACGGCTAGGCAAGGAAAGAGTAACGGAAGGAAAGGAAGGCAAGGCAAACCAAGGCAAGGCAAGTGTAACAAAAGGCACGGCACGGCAAGGGGAAACAAGGCTAAGGCACGGCAACGCAAGGCTAAGCAATGCACGGCCAGGGAAGGAAAGGGTAACGCAAGGCAAGGCACAGTAATGCAAGGCGAGGCTAATGCACGACAACGCACGGCTAGGCAATGCATGGCAAGGCAAGGAAAGGGTAAAGCAAGGCAAGGCACGACAACGCAAGGCTAGGCAATGCACGGAAGGCAAGCAAAGAGTAACGGAACGCAAGGAAGGCAAGGGAAAGCAAGGCAAGGCAAGGTTAACGGAAGGAACGGCACGGCAAGGGGAAACAAGGCTAAGGCACGGTAACGCACGGCTAGGCAATGCAGGGCAAGGCAAGGAAATGGTAACGCAAGTCAAGGCACGGTTTGGGGAGGCAAGGCTAATGCACGACAACGCAAGGCTAGGCAGTGCACGGCTAGGCAAGGAAAGAGTAACGGAAGGAAAGGAAGGCAAGGCAAAGCAAGGCAAGGCAAGTGTAACAAAAGGTACGGCACGGCAAGGGGAAACAAGGCTAAGGAACGGCAACGCACGGCTAGGCAATGCACGGCCAGGCAAGGAAAGGGTAACGCAAGGCGAGGCACGGTAAGGCTAGACAAGGCTAATGCACGACAACGCACGGCTAGGCAATGCTCGGCAAGGCAAGGAAAGGGTAACGCAAGGCAAGGCACGGTCAGGCGAGGCAAGGCTAAGGCACGACTACGCAAGGCTAGGCAATGCACGGAAGGCAAGCAAAGAGTAACGGAAGGCAAGGAATGCAAGGGAAAGCAGGGGAAGGCAAGGGTAACGAAAGGAACGGCACGGCAAGGGGAAACAAGGCTAAGGCACGACAACACAGGGCTAGGCAATGCAGGGCAAGGCAAGGAAAGGGTAACGCAAGGCAAGGCACGGTTTGGGGAGGCAAGGCTAATGCACGACAACGCAAGGCTAGGCAATGCACGGAAGGCAAGCAAAGAGTAACGGAAGAAAAGGAATGCAAGGCAAAGCAAGGGAACGCAAGCAAGGCTATGGCAAGGTGAAAAAAGGCTAAGGCACGACCACGCAAGGCTAGGCAATGCACGGAAGGCAAGCAAAGAGTAACGGAAGGCAAGGAATGCAATGCAAAGCAAGGCAAAGCAAGCAAGGCTATGGCAAGGTGAAAAAAGGCTAAGGCACGACCACGCAAGGCTAGGCAATGCACGGAAGGGAAGCAAAGAGCAACGGAAGGCAAGGAAGGCAAGGCAAAGCAAGGCAACGCAAGCAAGGCTATGGCAAGGTGAAAAAAGGCTAAGACACGACAACGCAAGGCTAGGCAATGCACGGCAAGGCAAGCAAAGAGTAACGGAAGGCAAGGAAGGCAAGGGAAAGCAAGGCAAGGGTAACGGAAGGAACGGCACGGCAAGGGCAAACAAGGCTAAGGCACGACAACGAACGGCTAGGCAATGCAGGGGAAGGCAAGGTAAGGGTAACGCAAGGCAAGGCACGGTCAGGCGAGGCAAGGCTAAGGCACGACAACGAAAGGCTAGGCAATGCACGGAAGGCAAGCAAAGAATAACGGAACGCAAGGAAGGCAAGGGAAAGCAAGGCAAGGCAAGGGTAACGGAAGGAACGGCACGGCAAGGGGAAACAAGGCTAAGGAACGACAACGCAGGGCTAGGCAATGCACGGCAAGGCAAGGAAAGGGTAACGCAAGGCAAGGCACGGTTTGGGGAGGCAAGGCTAATGCACGACAACGCAAGGCTAGGCAATGCACGGAAGGCAAGCAACGAGTAACGGAAGGCAAGGAATGCAAGGCAAAGCAAGGTAACGCAAGCAAGGCTATGGCAAGGTGAAAAAAGGCTAAGGCACGACAACGCAAGGCTAGGCAATGCACGGAAGGCAAGCAAAGAGTAACGGAAGGCAAGGAAGGCAAGGGAAAGCAAGGCAAGGCAAGTGTAACGGTAGGAACGGCACGGCAAGGGCAAACAAGGCTAAGACACGACAACGACCGGCTAGGCAATGCACTGCAAGGCAAGGAAAGGGTAACGCAAGGCAAGGCACGGTCAGGCGAGGCAAGGCTAAGGCACAACTACGCAAGGCTAGGCAATGCACAGAAGGCAAGCAAAGAGTAACGGAAGGCAAGGAATGCACGGGAAAGCAGGGGAAGGCAAGGGTAACGAAAGGAACGGCACGGTAAGGGGAAACAAGGCTAAGGCACGACAACACAGGGCAAGGCAATGCAGGGCAAGGCAAGGAAAGGGTAACGCAAGGCAAGGCACGGTCACGAGAGGCAAGGCTAATGCACGACAACGCAAGGCTAGGCAATGCACGGAAGGCAAGCAAAGAGTAACGGAAGGCAAGGAAGGCAAGGGAAACCAAGGCAAGGCAAGGGTAACGGAAGGAACGGCTCGGCAAGGGGAAACAAGGCTAAGGCACGGCAACGCAGGGCTAGGCAATGCACGGCAAGGCAAGGAAAGGGTTACGCAAGGCAAGGCACTGTCAGGCGAGGCAAAGCTAATGCACGACATCGCAAGGCTAGGCAGTGCACGGCTAGGCAAGGAAAGAGTAACTTAAGGAAAGGAAGGCAGGGCAAAGCAAGGCAAGGCAAGTGTAACAAAAGGCAAGGCACGGCAAGGGGAAACAAGGCTAAGGAACGGCAACGCACTGCTAGGCAATGAACGGCCAGGCAAGGAAAGGGTAACGCAAGGCGAGGCACGGTAAGGCTAGACAA
Source organism: Macrotis lagotis (assembly GCF_037893015.1). NCBI lineage: Eukaryota > Metazoa > Chordata > Mammalia > Peramelemorphia > Peramelidae > Macrotis > Macrotis lagotis. Next base: position 42,790 of record NW_027422300.1, on the reverse strand, counting down.
GTCTAATGCACGACAACGCACGGCTACGTAATGCTCGGCAAGGCAAGGAAAGGGTAACGCAAGGCAAGGCACGGTCAGGCGAGGCAAGGCTAATGACGACAGCGCAAGGCTAGGCAATGCACGGAAAGCAAGCAAAGGGTAACGGAAGGCAAGGAAGGCAAGGGAAACCAAGGGAAGGCAAGAGTAACGGAAGGAACGGCTCGGCAAGGGGAAACAAGGCTAAGGCACGACAACGCAGGGCTAGGGAATGCACGGCAAGGCAAGGAAAGGGTAACGCAAGGCAAGGCACTGTCAGGCGAGGCAAAGCTAATGTACGACATCGCAAGGCTAGGCAGTGCACGGCTATGCAAGGAAAGAGTAACGGAAGGAAAGGAAGGCAAGGCAAAGCACGGCAAGGCAAGTGTAACAACAGGCACGGCACGGCAAGGGGAAACAAGGCTAAGGCACGACAACGCAAGGCTAGGCAATGCACGGAAGGCAAGCAAAGAGTAACGGAAGGCAAGGAATGCAAAGGAAAGCAGGGGAAGGCAAGGGTAACGAAAGGAATGGCACGGTAAGGGGAAACAAGGCTAAGGCACGACAACACAGTTCTAGGCAATGCAGGGCAAGGCAAGGAAAGGGTAACGCAAGGCAAGGCACGGTTTGGGGAGGCAAGGCTAATGCACGACAACGCAAGGCTAGGCAATTCACGGAAGGCAAGCAAAGAGTAACGGAAGGCAAGGAAGGCAAGGGAAAGCAAGGCAAGGCAAGGGTAACGGAAGGAACGGCACGGCAAGGGGAAACAAGGCTAAGGCACGGCAACGCAGGGCTAGGCAATGCACGGCAAGGCAGGCAAAGCGTAACGCAAGGCAAGGCACGGTGAGGCCAGGCAAGGCTGATGCACGACAACGCACGGCTAGGCAATGCACGGCAAGGCAAGGAAAGGGTAACGCAAGGCAAGGCACGGTCAGGCGAGGCAAGGCTAAGGCACGACAACGCAAGGCTAGGCAATGCACGGAAGGCAAGCAAAGAGTAACGGAAGGCAAGGAAGGCAAGGGAAAGCAGGGGAAGGCAAAGGTAACGGAAGGAACGGCACGGTAAGGGGAAACAAGGCTAAGGCACGACAACGCAGGGCTAGGCAATGCACGGCAAGGCAAGGAAAGGGTAACGCAAGGCAAGGCACGGTCAGCCGAGGCAAGGTTAATGCACGACAACGCAAGGCTACGCAGTGCACGGCTACGCAAGGAAAGAGTAACGGAAGGAAATAAAGGCAAGGCAAACAAGGCAAGGCAAGTGTAACAAAAGGCACGGCACGGCAAGGGGAAACAAGGCTAAGGCACGGCAACGCAAGGCTAAGCAATGACCGGCCAGGCAAGGAAAGGGTAACGCAAGGCACGGCACGGTAAGGCAAGGCGAGGCTAATGCACGACAACGCACGGCTAGGCAATTCACGGCAAGGCAAGGAAAGGGTAACGCAAGGCAAGGCACGGTCAGGCGAGGCAAGGCTAAGGCACGACTACGAAAGGCTAGGCAATGCACGGAAGGCAAGCAAAGAGTAACGGAAGGCAAGGAATGCAAGGGAAAGCAGGGGAAGGCAAGGGTAACGAAAGGAACGGCACGGCAAGGGGAAACAAGGCTAAGGCACGACAACACAGGGCTAGGCAATGCAGGGCAAGGCAAGGAAAGGGTAACGCAAGGCAAGGCACGGTTTGGGGAGGCAAGGCTAATGCACGACAACGCAAGGCCAGGCAATGCACGGAAGGCAAGCAAAGAGTAACGGAAGAAAAGGAATGCAAGGCAAAGCAAGGCAACGCAAGCAAGGCTATGGCAAGGTGAAAAAAGGCTAAGGCACGACCACGCAAGGCTAGGCAATGCACGGAAGGCAAGCAAAGAGTAACGGAAGGCAAGAAATGCAATGCAAAGCAAGGCAAAGCAAGCAAGGCTATGGCAAGGTGAAAAAAGGCTAAGGCACGACCACGCAAGGCTAGGCAATGCACGGAAGGGAAGCAAAGAGTAACGGAAGGCAAGGAAGGCAAGGCAAAGCAAGGCAACGCAAGCAAGGCTATGGCAAGGTGAAAAAAGGCTAAGACACGACAACGCAAGGCTAGGCAATGCACGGAATGCAAGCAAAGAGTAACGGAAGGCAAGGAAGGCAAGGGAAAGCAAGGCAAGGCAAGGGTAACGGAAGGAACGGCACGGCAAGGGCAAACAAGGCTAAGGCACGACAACGAACGGCTAGGCAATGCAGGGCAAGGCAAGGTAAGGGTAACGCAAGGCAAGGCACGGTCAGGCGAGGCAAGGCTAAGGCACGACAACGCAAGGCTAGGCAATTCACGGAAGGCAAGCAAAGAATAACGGAACGCAAGGAAGGCAAGGGAAAGCAAGGCAAGGCAAGGGTAACGGAAGGAACGGCACGGCAAGGGGAAACAAGGCTAAGGCACGACAACACAGGGCTAGGCAATGCAGGGCAAGGCAAGGAAAGGGTAAAGCAAGGCAAGGCACGGTTTGGGGAGGCAAGGCTAATGCACGACCACGCAAGGCTAGGCAATGCACGGAAGGCAAGCAAAGAGTAACGGAAGGCAAGGAATGCAATGCAAAGCAAGGCAACGCAAGCAAGGCTATGGCAAGGTGAAAAAAGGCTAAGACACGACAACGCAAGGCTAGGCAATGCACGGAAGGCAAGCAAAGAGTAACGGAAGGCAAGGAAGGCAAGGGAAAGCAGGGCAAGGGTAACGGAAGGAACGGCACGGCAAGGGCAAACAAGGCTAAGACACGACAACGACCGGCTAGGCAATGCACTGCAAGGCAAGGAAAGGGTAACGCAAGGCAAGGCACGGTCAGGCGAGGCAAGGCTAAGGCACGACTACGCAAGGCTAGGCAATGCACGGAAGGCAAGCAAAGAGTAACGGAAGGCAAGGAATGCACGGGAAAGCAGGGGAAGGCAAGGGTAACGAAAGGAACGGCACGGTAAGGGCAAACAAGGCTAAGGCACGACAACACAGGGCTAGGCAATGCAGGGCAAGGCAAGGTAAGGGTAACGCAAGGCAAGGCACGGTCAGGAGAGGCAAGGCTAATGCACGACAACGCAAGGCTAGGCAATGCACGGAAGGCAAGCAAAGAGCAACGGAAGGCAAGGAAGGCAAGACCAAGGCAAGGCAAGGGTAACGGAAGGAACGGCTCGGCAAGGGGAAACAAGGCTAAGGCACGGCAACGCAGGGCTAGGCAATGCACGGCAAGGCAAGGAAAGGGTAATGCAAGGCAAGGCACTGTCAGGCGAGGCAAAGCTTATGCACGACATCGCAAGGCTAGGCAGTGCACGGCTAGGCAAGGAAAGAGTAACGGAAGGAAAGGAAGGCAAGGCAAAGCAAGGCAAGGCAAGTGTAACAAAAGGCAAGGCACGGCAAGGGGAAACAAGGCTAAGGCACGGCAACGCACGGCTAGGCAATGCAGGGCAAGGCAAGGAAAGGGTAACGCAAGGCGAGGCACGGTAAGGCTAGACAAGGCTAATGCACGACAACGCACGGCTAGGTAATGCTCGGCAAGGCAAGGAAAGGGTAACGCAAGGCAAGGCACGGTCAGGCGAGGCAAGGCTAAGGCACGACAACGCAAAGCTAGGCAATGCACGGAAGGCAAGCAAAGAGTAACGGAAGGCAAGGAATGCAAGGCAAAGCAAGGCAACGCAAGCACGGCTATGGCAAGGTGAAAAAAGGCTAAGGCACGACCACGCAAGGCTAGGCAATGCACGGAAGGGAAGCAAAGAATAACGGAACGCAAGGAAGGCAAGGGAAAGCAAGGGAAGGCAAGGGTAACGGAAGGAACGGCACGGCAAGGGGAAACAAGGCTAAGGCACGGCAACGCACGGCTAGGCAATGCAGGGCAAGGCAAGGAAAGGGTAACGCAAGGCAAGGCACGGTGAGGCAAGGCAAGGCTGATGCACGACAACGCACGGCTAGGCAATGCACGGCAAGGCAAGGAAAGGGTAACGCAAGGCAAGGCACGGTCAGGCGACGCAAGGCTAAGGCACGACAACGCAAAGCTAGGCAATGCACGAAAGGCAAGCAAAGAGTAACGGAAGGCAAGGAAGGCAAGGGAAAGCAGGGGAAGGCAAGGGTAACAGAAGGAACGGCACGGTAAGGGGAAACTAGGCTAAGGCACGACAACGCAGGGCTAGGCAATGCACGGCAAGGCAAGGAAAGGGTAACGCAAGGCAAGGCACGGTCAGGCGAGGCAAGGGTAATGCACGACAACGCAAGGCTACGCAGTACACGGCTAGGCAAGGAAAGAGTAACGGAAGGAAAGGAATGCAAGGCAAAGCAAGGCAAGGCAAGTGTAACAGAAGGCACGGCACGGCAAGGGGAAACAAGGCTAAGGTACGGCAACGCAAGGCTAAGCAATGCACGGCCAGGCAAGGAAAGGGTAACGCAAGGCAAGGCACGGTAAGGCAAGGCGAGGCTAATGTACGACAACGAACGGCTTGGCAATGCACGGCAAGGCAAGGAAAGGGTAACGCAAGGCAAGGCACGGTTAGGCGAGGCAAGGCTAAGGCACGACAACGCTAGGCTAGGCAATGCACGGAAGGCAAGCAAAGAGTAACGGAAGGCAAGGAATGCAAGGCAAAGCAAGGCAACGCAAGCAAGTATATGGCAAGGTGAAAAAAGGCTAAGGCACGACAACGCAAGGCTAGGCAATGCACGGAAGGCAAGCAAAGAGTAACGGAATGGAAGGAAGGCAAGGCAAAGCAAGCAAGGCTATGGCAAGGTGAAACAAGGCTAAGGCACCACAACGCACGGCTAGGCAATGCACGGCCAGCCAAGGAAAAGGTAACGCAAGGCAAGGCACTGTGAGGCAAGGCAAGGCTAATGCACGACAGCGCAAGGCTAGGCAATGCACGGAAGGCAAGCAAAGAGTAACGGAAACCAAGGAAGGCAAGGGAAACCAAGGCAAGGCAAGGGTAACGGAAGTAACGGCACCGCAAGGGGAAACAAGGCTAAGGCACGACAACGCACGGCTAGGAAATGCACGGCAAGGCAAGGAAAGGGTAACGCCAGGCAAGGCACGGTCAGGCAAGGCAAGGCTAATGCACGACAAGGCAAGGCTTGGCAGTGCACGGAAAGGCAAGGAAAGGGTAACGCAAGGCAAGGCACTGTCAGGCGAGGCAAGGCTAAGGCACGACAACGCAAGGCTAGGCAATGCCCGGAAGGAAAGCAAAGAGTAACGGAAGGCAAGGAAAGCAAGGGAAAGCAAGGCAAGGCAAGGGTAACGGAAGGAACGGCACGGCAAGGGGAAACAAGGCTAAGGCACGACAACACAGGGCTAGGAAATGCAGGGCAAGTCAAGGAAAGGGTAACGCAAGGCAAGGCACGGTTTGGGGAGGCAAGGCTAATGCACGACAACCCAAGGCTAGGCAATGCACGGAAGGCAAGCAAAGAGTAACGGAAGGCAAGGAATGCAAGGCAAAGCAAGGCAACGCAAGCAAGGCTATGGCAAGGTGAAAAAAGGCTAAGGCACGAACACGCAAGGCTAGGCAATGCATGGAAGGCAAGCAAAGAGTAACGGAAGGCAAGGAAGGCAAGGCAATGCAAGGCAATGCAAGGCAACGCAAGCAAGGCTATGGCAAGGTGAAAAAAGGCTAAGACACGACAACGCAAGGCTAGGCAATGCACGGAAGGCAAGCAAACAGTAACGGAAGGCAAGGAAGGCAAGGGAAAGCAAGGCAAGGCAAGGGTAACGGAAGGAACGGCACGGCAAGGGCAAACAAGGCTAAGGCACGACAACGAACGGCTAGGCAATGCACTGCAAGGCAAGGAAAGGGTAACGCAAGGCAAGGCACGGTCAGGCGAGGCAAGGCTAAGGCACGACTACGCAAGGCTAGGCAATGCACGGAAGGCAAGCAAAGAGTAACGGAAGGCAAGGAATGCAAGGGAAAGCAGGGGAAGGCAAGGGTAACGAAAGGAACGGCACGGTAAGGGGAAACAAGGCTAAGGCACGACAACACAGGGCTAGGCAATGCAGGGCAAGGCAAGGAAAGGGTAACGCAAGGCAAGGAACGGTCAGGCGAGGCAAGGCTAAGGCACGACAACGCAAGGCTAGGCAATGCACGGAAAGCAAGCAAAGAGTAACGGAACGCAAGGAAGGCAAGGGAATGCAAGGCAAGGCAAGGTTAACGGAAGGAACGGCACGGAAGGGGAAACAAGGCTAAGGCACGGTAACGCACGGCTACGCAAGGCAGGGCAAGGCAAGGAAATGGTAACGCAAGGCAAGGCACGGTTTGGGGAGGAAAGGCTAATGCACGACAACGCAAGGATAGGCAGTGCACGGCTAGGCAAGGAAAGAGTAACGGAAGGAAAGGAAGGCAAGGCAGAGCAAGGCAAGGCAAGTGTAACAAAAGGCAAGGCACGACAAGGGGAAACAAGGCTAAGGCACGACAACGCACGGCTAGGCAATGCACGGCAAGGCAAGGAAAGGGTAACGCAAGGCAAGGCACGGTAAGGCAAGAGAAGGCTAATGCACGACAACGCACGGCTTGGCAATGCACGGCAAGGCAAGGAAAGGGTAACGCAGGGCAAGGCACGGTCAGGCGAGGCAAGGCTAATGCACGACAACGCAAGGCTAGGCAATGCACGGAAGGCAAGCAAAGAGTAACGGAAGGCAAGGAAGGCAAGGGAAACCAAGGCAAGGCAAGGGTAACGGAAGGAACGGCTCGGCAAGGGGAAACAAGGCTAAGGCAAGGCAACGCAGGGCTAGGCAATGCACGGCAAGGCAAGGAAGGGGTAACGCAAGGCAAGGCACTGTCAGGCGAGGCAAGGCTAATGCACGACATCGGAAGGCTAGGCAGTGCACGGCTAGGCAAGGAAAGAGTAATGGAAGGAAAGGAAGGCAAGGAAAAGCATGGCAAGGCAAGTGTAACAACAGGCACGGCACGGCAAGGGGAAACAAGGCTAAGGCACGACAACGCAAGGCTAGGCAATGCACGGAAGGCAAGCAAAGAGTAACGGAAGGCAAGGAATGCAAAGGAAAGCAGGGGAAGGCAAGGGTAACGAAAGGAACGGTACGGTAAGGGGAAACAATGCTAAGGCACGACAACACAGGGCTAGGCAATGCAGGGCAAGGCAAGGAAAGGGTAACGCAAGGCAAGGCACGGTTTGGGGAGGCAAGGCTAATGCACGACAACGAAAGGCTAGGCAATGCACGGAAGGCAAGCAAAGAGTTACGGAAACCAAGGAAGGCAAGGGAAAGCAAGGCAAGGGAAGGGTAACGGAAGGAACGGCACGGCAAGGGGAAACAAGGCTAAGGCACGGCAACGCACGGTTAGGCAATGCACGGCAAGGCAAGGAAAAGGTAACGCAAGGCAAGGCACCTTGAGGCAAGGCAAGGCTGATGCACGAAAACGCACGGCTAGGCAATGCACGGCAAGGCAAGGAAAGGGTAACGCAAGGCAAGGCAAGGTCAGGCGAGGCAAGGCTAAGGCACGACAACGCAAGGCTAGGCAATGCATTAAAGGCAAGCAAAGAGTAACGGAAGGCAAGGAAGGCAAGGGAAAGCAGGGGAAGGCAAGGGTAACGGAAGGAACGGCACGGTAAGGGGAAACAAGGCTAAGGCACGACAACGCAGGGCTAGGCAATGCACGGCAAGGCAAGGAAAGGGTAACGCAAGGCAAGGCACGGTCAGGCCAGGCAAGGGTAATGCACGACAACGAAAGGCTACGCAGTGCACGGCTAGGCAAGGAAAGAGTAACGGATGGAAAGGAAGGCAAGGCAAAGCAAGGCAAGGCAAGTGAAACAAAAGGCACGGCACGGCAAGGGGAAACAAGGCTAAGGCACGGCAACGCAAGGCTAAGCAATGCACGGCCAGGCAAGGAAAGGGTAACGCAAGGCAAGGCACGGTAAGGCAAGGCGAGGCTAATGCACGACAACGCACGGCTAGGCAATGCACGGCAAGGCAAGGAAAGGGTAACGCAAGGCAAGGCACGGTTTGGGGAGGCAAGGCTAATGCACGACAACGCAAGGCTAGGCAATGCACGGAAGGCAAGTAAAGAGTAACGGAAGGCAAGGAATGCAAGGCAAAGCAAGGCAACGCAAGCAAGGCTATGGCAAGGTGAAAAAAGGCTAAGGCACGACCACGCAAGCCTAGGCAATGCACGGAAGGCAAGCAAAGAGTAACGGAAAGCAAGGAAGGCAAGGCAAAGCAAGGCAACGCAAGCAAGGCTATGGCAAGGTGAAAAAAGGCTAAGACACGACAAGGCAAGGCTAGGCAATGCACGGAAGGCAAGCAAAGAGTAACGGAAGGCAAGGAAGCTAAGGGAAAGCAAGGCAAGGCAATGGTAACGGAAGGAACGGCACGGCAAGGGGAAACAAGGCTAAGGCACGGCAACGCACGGCTAGGCAATGCAGGGCAAGGGAAGGAAATGGTAACGCAAGGCAAGGCACGGTTTGGGGAGGCAAGGCTAATGCACGACAACGCACTGCTAGGCAATGCACTGCAAGGCAAGGAAAGGGTAACGCAAGGCAAGGCACGGTCAGGCGAGGCAAGGCTAAGGCACGACCACGCAAGACTAGGCAATGCACGGAAGGCAAGCAAAGAGTAACGGAACGCAAGGAAAGCAAGGGAAAGCAAGGCAAGGCAAGGTTACCGGAAGGAACGGCACGGCAAGGGGAAACAAGGCTAAGGCACGGCAACGCACGGCTAGGCAATGCAGGGCAAGGGAAGGAAATGGTAACGCAAGGCAAGGCACGGTTTGGGGAGGCAAGGCTAATGCACGACAACGCAAGGATAGGCAGTGCACGGCTAGGCAAGGAAAGAGTAACGGAAGGAAAGGAAGGCAAGGCAAAGCAAGGCAAGGCAAGTGTAACAAAAGGCAAGGCACTGCAACGGGAAACAAGGCTAAGGAACGGCAACGCACGGCTAGGCAATGCACGGCCAGGCAAGGAAAGGGTAACGCAAGGCAAGGCACGGTAAGGCAAGACAAGGCTAATGCACGACAACGCACGGCTCGTCAATGCACTGCAAGGCAAGGAAAGGGTAACGCAAGGCAAGGCACGGTCAGGAGAGGCAAGGCAAATGCACGACAACGCAAGGCTAGGCAATGCACGGAAGGCAAGCAAAGAGTAACGGAAGGCAAGGAAGGCAAGGGAAAACAAGGCAAGGCAAGGGTAACGGAAGGAACGGCTCGGCAAGGGGAAACAAGGCTAAGGCACGGCAACGCAGGGCTAGGCAATGCACGGCAAGGCAAGCAAAGAGTAACGGAAGGCAAGGAATGCAAAGGAAAGCAGGGGAAGGTAAGGGTAACGAAAGGAACGGCACGGTAAGGGGAAACAAGGCTAAGGCACGACAACACAGGGCTAGGCAATGCACGGCAAGGCAAGGAAAGGGTAACGCAAGGCAAGGCACGGTGAGGCAAGGCAAGGCTAAGGCACGACAACGCACGGCTAGGCAATGAACGGCAAGGCAAGGAAAGGGTAACGCAAGGCAAGCACGGTCAGGCGAGGCAAGGCTAAGGCACGACAACGCAAGGCTAGGCAATGCACGGAAGGCAAGCAAAGAGTAACGGAAGGCAAGGAAGGCAAGGGAAAGCAGGGGAAGGCAAGGGTAACGGAAGGAACGGCACGGTACGGGGAAACAAGGCTAAGGCACGACAACGCAGGGCTAGGCAATGCACGGCAAGGCAAGGAAAGGGTAACGCAAGGCAAGGCACGGTCAGGCGAGGCAAGGGTAATGCACGACAACGCAAGGCTACGCAGTGCACGGCTAGGCAAGGAAAGAGTAACGGAAGGAAAGGAAGGCAAGGCAAAGCAAGGCAAGGCAAGTGTAACAAAAGGCACGGCACGGCAAGGGGAAACAAGGCTAAGGCACGGCAACGCAAGGCTAAGCAATGCACGGCCAGGCAAGGAAAGGATAACGCAAGGCAAGGCACAGTAATGCAAGGCGAGTCTAATGCACGATAACGCACGGCTAGGCAATGCATGGCAAGGCAAGGAAAAGGTAACGCAAGGCAAGGCACGGTTAGGCGAGGCAAGGCTAAGGCACGACAACGCAAGGCTAGGCAATGCACGGAAGGCAAGCAAAGAGTAACGGAACGCAAGGAAGGCAAGGGAAAGCAAGGCAAGGCAAGGTTAACGGAAGGAACGGCACGGCAAGGGGAAACAAGGCTAAGGCACGACAACGCACGGCTAGGCAAGGCAGGGCAAGGCAAGGAAATGGTAACGCAAGGCAAGGCACGGTTTGGGGAGGAAAGGCTAATGCACGACAACGCAAGGATAGGCAATGCACGGCTAGGCAAGAAAAGAGTAACGGAATGCAAGGAATCCAAGGGAAAGCAAGGGAAGGCAAGGGTAACGGAAGGAAGACACGGCAATGGGAAACTAGGCTAAGGCACGACAACGCACGGCTAGGCCAGGCAGCGCAAGGTAAGGAAAGGGTAACGGAAGGCAAGGAAGGCAAGGGAAAGCAAGGCAAGGCAAGTGTAACAAAAGGCACGGCACGGCAAGGGGAAACAAGGCTAAGGCACGACAACGAAAGGCTAGGCAATGCACGGAAGGCAAGCAAAGAGTAACGGAAGGCAAGGAAGGCAAGGGAAAGCAAGGGAAGGCAAGGGTAACGGAAGGAAAGGCACGGCAAGGGAAGGCAAGGCTAAGGCAAGACAACGCAAGGCTAGGCAGTGCACGGCAAGGCAAGGAAAGGGTAACGCAAGGCAAGGCACGGTGAGGCAAGGCAAGGCTGATGCACGACAACGCACGGCTAGGCAATGCACGGGAAGGCAAGGAAAGGGTAACGCAAGGCAACGCACGGTCAGGCGAGGCAAGGCTAAGGCACGACAACGCAAGGCTAGGCAATGCACGGAAGGCAAGCAAAGAATAACGGAAGGCAAGGAAGGCAAGGGAAACCAAGGCAAGGCAAGGTAAACGAAAGGAACGGCACGGTAAGGGGAAACAAGGCTAAGGCACGACAACGCAAGGCTAGGCAATGCACGGGAAGGCAAGGAAAGGGTAACGCAAGGCAAGGCACGGTCAGGCGAGGCAAGGGTAATGCACGACAACGCAAGGCTACGCCGTGCACGGCTACGCAAGGAACGAGTAACGGAAGGAAATAAAGGCAAGGCAAACAAGGCAAGGCAAGTGTAACAAAAGGCACGGCACGGCAAGGGGAAACAAGGCTAAGGCACGGCAACGCAAGGCTAAGCAATGAACGGCCAGGCAAGGAAAGGGTAACGCAAGGCAAGGCACGGTAAGGCAAGGCGAGGCTAATGCACGACAACGCATTGCTAGGTAATTCACGGCAAGGCAAGGAAAGGGTAACGTAAGGCAAGGCACGGTCAGGCGAGGCAAGGCTAAGGCACGACTACGCAAGGCTAGGCAATGCACGGAAGGCAAGCAAAGAGTAACGGAAGGCAAGGAATGCAAGGGAAAGCAGGGGAAGGCAAGGGTAACGAAAGGAACGGCACGGCAAGGGGAAACAAGGCTAAGGCACGACAACACAGGGCTAGGCAATGCAGGGCAAGGCAAGGAAAGGGTAACGCAAGGCAAGGCACGGTTTGGGGAGGCAAGGCTAATGCACGACAACGCAAGGCTAGGCAATGCACGGAAGGCAAGCAAAGAGTAACGGAAGAAAAGGAATGCAAGGCAAAGCAAGGCAACGCAAGCAAGGCTATGGCAAGGTGAAAAAAGGCTAAGGCACGACCACGCAAGGCTAGGCAATGCACGGAAGGCAAGCAAAGAGTAACGGAAGGCAAGGAATGCAATGCAAAGCAAGGCAAAGCAAGCAAGGCTATGGCAAGGTGAAAAAAGGCTAAGGCACGACCACGCAAGGCTAGGCAATGCACGGAAGGGAAGCAAAGAGTAACGGAAGGCAAGGAAGGCAAGGTAAAGCAAGGCAACGCAAGCAAGGCTATGGCAAGGTGAAAAAAGGCTAAGACACGACAACGCAAGTCTAGGCAATGCACGGAAGGCAAGCAAAGAGTAACGGAAGGCAAGGAAGGCAAGGGAAAGCAAGGCAAGGGTAACGGAAGGAACGGCACGGCAAGGGAAAACAAGGCTAAGGCACGACAACGCACGGTTACACAATGCACGGCAAGGCAAGGAAAGGGTAACGCAAGGCAAGGCACGGTCAGGCGAGGAAAGGCTAAGGCACGACAACGCAAGGCTAGGCAATGCACGGAAGGCAAGCAAAGTATAACGGAACGCAAGGAAGGCAAGGGAAAGCAAGGCAAGGCAAGGGTAACGGAAGGAACGGCACGGCAAGGGGAAACAAGGCTAAGGCACGACAACACAAGGCTAGGCAATGCAGGGCAAGGCAAGGAAAGGGTAAAGCAAGGCAAGGCACGGTTTGGGGAGGCAAGGCTAATGCACGACAACGTAAGGCTAGGCAATGCACGGAAGGCAAGCAAAGAGTAACGGAAGGCAAGGAATGCAAGGCAAAGCAAGGCAACGCAAGCAAGGCTATGGCAAGGTGAAAAAAGGCTAAGACACGACAAGGCAAGGCTAGGCAATGCACGGAAGGCAAGCAAAGAGTAACGGAAGGCAAGGAAGGCAAGGGAAAGCAAGGCAAGGGTAACGGAAGGAAAGGCACGGCAAGGGCAAACAAGGCTAAGGCACGACAACGCACGGCTAGGCAATGCACGGCAAGGCAAGGCAAGGGTAACGCAAGGCAAGGCACGGTCAGGCGAGGCAAGGCTAAGGCACGACAACGCAAGTCTAGGCAATGCACGGAAGGCAAGCAAAGAGTAACGGAAGGCAAGGAAGGCAAGGGAAAGCAAGGCAAGGGTAACGGAAGGAAAGGCACGGCAAGGGCAAACAAGGCTAAGGCACGACAACGACCGGCTAGGCAATGCACGGCAAGGCAAGGAAAGGGTAACGCAAGGCAAGGCACGGTCAGGCGAGGCAAGGCTAAGGCACGACAACGCAAGTCTAGGCAATGCACGGAAGGCAAGCAAAGAGTAACGGAAGGCAAGGAAGGCAAGGGAAAGCAGGGGAAGGCAAGGGTAACGAAAGGAACGGCACGGTAAGGGCAAACAAGGCTAAGGCACGACAACACAGGGCTAGGCAATGCAGGGCAAGGCAAGGTAAGGGTAACGCAAGGCAAGGCACGGTCAGGCGAGGCAAGGCTAAGGCACGACAACGCAAGGCTTGGCAATGCACGGAAGGCAAGCAAAGAGTAACGGAACGCAAGGAAGGCAAGGGAATGCAAGGCAAGGCAAGGTTAACGGAAGGAATGGCACGGCAAGGGGAAACAAGGCTAAGGCACGGTAACGCACGGCTAGGCAATGCAGGGCAAGGCAAGGAAATGGTAACGCAAGGCAAGGCACGGTTTGGGGAGGCAAGGCTAATGCACGACAACGCAAGGATAGGCAGTGCACGGCTAGGCAAGGAAAGAGTAACGGAAGGAAAGGAAGGCAAGGCAAAACAAGGCAAGGCAAGTGTAACAAAAGGCAAGGCACGGCAAGGGGAAACAAGGCTAAGGAACGGCAACGCACGGCTAGGTAATGCACGGCCAGGCAAGGAAAGGGTAACGCAAAGCAAGGCACGGTAAGGCAAGACAAGGCTAATGCACGACAACGCACGGCCCGGCAATGCACGGCAAGGCAAGGAAAGGGTAACGCAAGGCAAGGCACGGTCAGGCGAGGCAAGGCTAATGCACGACAACGCAAGGCTAGGCAATGCACGGAAGGCAAGCAAAGAGTAACGGAAGGCAAGGAAGGCAAGGGAAACCAAGGCAAGGCAAGGATAACGGAAGGCACGGCTCGGCAAGGGGAAACAAGGCTAAGGCAAGGCAACGCAGGGCTAGGCAATGCACGGAAAGGCAAGGAAAGGGTAACGCAAGGCAAGGCACTGTCAGGCGAGGCAAAGCTAATGCACGACATCGCAAGGCTAGGCAGTGCACGGCTAGGCAAGGAAAGAGTAATGGAAGGAAAGGAAGGCAAGGAAAAGCATGGCAAGGCAAGTGTAACAACAGGCACGGCACGGCAAGGGGAAACAAGGCTAAGGCACGACAACGCAAGGCTAGGCAATGCACGGAAGGCAAGCAAAGAGTAACGGAAGGCAAGGAATGCAAAGGAAAGCAGGGGAAGGCAAGGGTAACGAAAGGAACGGCACGGTAAGGGGAAACAAGGCTAAGGCAGGACAACACAGGGCTAGGCAATGCAGGGCAAGGCAAGGAAAGGGTAACGCAAGGCAAGGCACGGTTTGGGGAGGCAAGGCTAATGCACGACAACGCAAGGCTAGGCAATGCACGGAAGGCAAGCAAAGAGTAACGGAAGGCAAGGAAGGCAAGGGAAAGCAAGGCAAGGCAAGGGTAACTGAAGGAACGGCATGACAAGGGGAAACAAGGCTAAGGCACGGCAACGCACGACTTGGCAATGCACGGCAAGGCAAGGAAAGGGTAACGCAAGGCAAGGCACGGTGAGGCAAGGCAAGGCTGATGCACAACAACGCACGGCTAGGCAATGCACGGCAAGGCAAGGAAAGGGTAACGCAAGGCAAGGCACGGTCAGGCGAGGCAAGGCTAAGGCACGACAACGCAAGGCTAGGCAATGTACGGAAGGCAAGCAAAGAGTAACGGAAGGCAAGGAAGGCAAGGGAAAGCAGGGGAAGGGAAGGGTAACGGAAGGAACGGCTCGGCAAGGGGAAACAAGGCTAAGGCACTGTAACGAAGGGCTAGGCAATGCACGGCAAGGCAAGGAAAGGGTAACGCAAGGCAAGGCACGGTCAGGCGAGGCAAGGGTAATGCACGAAAACGGAAGGCTACGCAGTGCACGGCTAGGCAAGGAAAGAGTAACGGAAGGAAAGGAAGGCAAGGCAAAGCAAGGCAAGGCAAGTGTAACAAAAGGCACGGCACGGCAAGGGGAAACAAGGCTAAGGCACGGCAACGCAAGACTAAGCACTGCACGGCCAGGCAAGGAAAGGGTAACGCAAGGCAAGGCACTGTCAGGCGAGGCAATGCTAAGGCACGACAACGCAAGGCTAGGCAATGCACGGAAGGCAAGCAAAGAGTAACGGAAGGCAAGGAATGCAAGGCAAAGCAAGGCAAAGCAAGCAAGTCTATGGCAAGGTGAAACAAGGCTAAGGCACCACAACGCACGGCTAGACAATGCACGGCCAGCCAAGGAAAAGGTAACGCAAGGCAAGGCACTCTGAGGCAAGGCAAGGCTAATGCACGACAGCGCAAGGCTAGGCAATGCACGGAAGGCAAGCAAAGAGTAACGGAAACCAAGGAAGGCAAGGGAAAGCAAGGCAAGGCAAGGGTAACGGAAGGAACGGCACGACAAGGGGAAACAAGGCTAAGTCACGGCAACGCACGGCTAGGCAATGCACGGCAAGGCAAGGAGAAGGTAACGCAAGGCAAGGCACCTTGAGGCAAGGCAAGGCTGATGCACGACAACGCACGGCTAGGCAATGCACGGCAAGGCAAGGAAAGGGTAACGCAAGGCAAGGCACGGTCAGGCAAGGCAAGGCTAAGGCACGACAACGCAAGGCTAGACAATGCACGAAAGGCAAGCAAAGAGTAACGAAAGGCAAGGAAGGCAAGGGAAAGCAGGGGAAGGCAAGGGTAACGGAAGGAACGGCACGGTAAGGGGAAACAAGGCTAAGGCACGACAACGCAGGGCTAGGCAATCCACGGCAAGGTAAGGAAAGGGTAACGCAAGGCGAGGCACTGTCAGGCGAGGCAAAGCTAATAAACGACATCGCAAGGGTAGGCAGTGCACGGCTAGGCAAGGAAAGAGTAATGGAAGGAAAGGAAGGCAAGGAAAAGCATGGCAAGGCAAGTGTAACAACAGGCACGGCACGGCAAGGGGAAAGAAGGCTAAGGCACGACAACGCAAGGCTAGGCAATGGCCGGAAGGCAAGCAAAGAGTAACGAAAGGCAAGGAAGGCAAGGGAAAGCAGGGGAAGGCAAGGGTAACGGAAGGAACGGCACGGTAAGGGGAAACAAGGCTAAGGCACGACAACACAGGGCTAGGCAATGCAGGGCAAGGCAAGGAAAGGGTAACGCAAGGCAAGGCACGGTTTGGGGAGGCAAGGCTAATGCACGACAACGCAAGGCTAGGCAATGCACGGAAGGCAAGCAAAGAGTAACGGAAGGCAAGGAAGGCAAGGGAAAGCAAGGCAAGGCAAGGGTAACGGAAGGAACGGCACGACAAGGGGAAACAAGGCTAAGGCACGACAACGCACGGCTAGGCAATGCACGGCAAGGCAAGGAAAGGGTAACGCAAGGCAAGGCACGGTCAGGCGAGGGAAGGCTAAGGCACGACAACGCAAGGCTAGGCAATGCACGGAAGGCAAGCAAAGAGTAACGGAAGGCAAGGAATGCAAGGCAAAGCAAGGCAAAGCAAGCAAGTCTATGGCAAGGTGAAACAAGGCTAAGGCACCACAACGCACGGCTAGACAATGCACGGCCAGCCAAGGAAAAGGTAACGCAAGGCAAGGCACTCTGAGGCAAGGCAAGGCTAATGCACGACAGCGCAAGGCTAGGCAATGCACGGAAGGCAAGCAAAGAGTAACGGAAACCAAGGAAGGCAAGGGAAAGCAAGGCAAGGCAAGGGTAACGGAAGGAACGGCACGACAAGGGGAAACAAGGCTAAGTCACGGCAACGCACGGCTAGGCAATGCACGGCAAGGCAAGGAGAAGGTAACGCAAGGCAAGGCACCTTGAGGCAAGGCAAGGCTGATGCACGACAACGCACGGCTAGGCAATGCACGGCAAGGCAAGGAAAGGGTAACGCAAGGCAAGGCACGGTCAGGCAAGGCAAGGCTAAGGCACGACAACGCAAGGCTAGACAATGCACGAAAGGCAAGCAAAGAGTAACGAAAGGCAAGGAAGGCAAGGGAAAGCAGGGGAAGGCAAGGGTAACGGAAGGAACGGCACGGTAAGGGGAAACAAGGCTAAGGCACGACAACGCAGGGCTAGGCAATCCACGGCAAGGTAAGGAAAGGGTAACGCAAGGCGAGGCACTGTCAGGCGAGGCAAAGCTAATAAACGACATCGCAAGGGTAGGCAGTGCACGGCTAGGCAAGGAAAGAGTAATGGAAGGAAAGGAAGGCAAGGAAAAGCATGGCAAGGCAAGTGTAACAACAGGCACGGCACGGCAAGGGGAAAGAAGGCTAAGGCACGACAACGCAAGGCTAGGCAATGGCCGGAAGGCAAGCAAAGAGTAACGGAAGGCAAGGAATGCAAAGGAAAGCAGGGGAAGGCAAGGGTAACGAAAGGAACGGCACGGTAAGGGGAAACAAGGCTAAGGCACGACAACACAGGGCTAGGCAATGCAGGGCAAGGCAAGGAAAGGGTAACGCAAGGCAAGGCACGGTTTGGGGAGGCAAGGCTAATGCACGACAACGCAAGGCTAGGCAATGCACGGAAGGCAAGCAAAGAGTAACGGAAGGCAAGGAAGGCAAGGGAAAGCAAGGCAAGGCAAGGGTAACGGAAGGAACGGCACGACAAGGGGAAACAAGGCTAAGGCACGGCAACGCACGGCTAGGCAATGCACGGCAAGGCAAGGAAAGGGTAACGCAAGGCAAGGCACGGTCAGGCGAGGGAAGGCTAAGGCACGACAACGCAAGGCTGGGCAATGCACGGAAGGCAAGCAAAGAGTAACGGAAGGCAAGGAAGGCAAGGGAAAGCAAGGGAAGGCAAGGGTAACGGAAGGAACGGCACGGTAAGGGGAAACAAGGCTAAGGCACGACAACGCAGGGCTAGGCAATCCACGGCAAGGTAAGGAAAGGGTAACGCAAGGCGAGGCACTGTCAGGCGAGGCAAAGCTAATGCACGACATCGCAAGGCTACGCAGTGCACGGCTAGGCAAGGAAAGAGTAATGGAAGGAAAGGAAGGCAAGGAAAAGCATGGCAAGGCAAGTGTAACAACAGGCACGGCACGGCAAGGGGAAACAAGGCTAAGGCACGACAACGCAAGGCTAGGCAATGCACGGAAGGCAAGCAAAGCGTAACGGAAGGCAAGGAAGGCAAGGGAAAGCAAGGCAAGGCAAGGGTAACGGAAGGAACGGCACGACAAGGGGAAACAAGGCTAAGGCACGGCAACGCACGGCTAGGCAATGCACAGCAAGGCAAGGAAAGGGTAACGCAAGGCAAGGCACGGTGCGGCAAGGCAAGGCTGATGCACGACAACGCACGGCTAGCCAATGCACGGCAAGGCAAGGAAAGGGTAACGCAAGGCAAGGCACGGTCAGGCGAGGCAAGGGTAATGCACGAAAACGCAAGGCTACGCAGTGCACGGCTAGGCAAGGAAAGAGTAACGGAAGGAAAGGAAGGCAAGGCAAAGCAAGGCAAGGCAAGTGTAACAAAAGGCACGGCACGGCAAGGGGAAACAAGGCTAAGGCACGGCAACGCAAGACTAAGCAATGCACGGCCAGGCAAGGAAAGGGTAACGCAAGGCAAGGCACTGTTAGGCGAGGCAAGGCTAAGGCACGACAACGCAATGCTAGGCAAGGCACGGAAGGCAAGCAAAGAGTAACGGAAGGCAAGGAATGCAAGGCAAAGCAAGGCAACGCAAGCAAGGCTATGGCATGGTGAAACAAGGCTAAGGCACCACAACGCACGGCTAGACAATGCACGGCCAGCCAAGGAAAAGGTAACGCAAGGCAAGGCACTCTGAGGCAAGGCAAGGCTAATGCACGACAACGCAAGGCTAGGCAATGCACGGCTAGGCAAGTAAAGAGTAACGGAAGGAAAGGAAGGCAAGGCAAAGCAAGGCAAGGCAAGTGTAACAAAAGGCAAGGCACGGCAAGGGGAAACAAGGCTAAGGAACGGCAACGCACGGCTAGGCAATGCACGGCCAGGCAAGGAAAGGGTAACGCAAGGCAAGGCACGGTAAGGCAAGACAAGGCTAATGCACGACAATGCACGGCTAGGCAATGCACGGCAAGGCAAGGAAAGAGTAACGCAAGGCAAGGCACGGTCAGGAGAGGCAAGGCTAATGCACGACCACGCAAGGCTAGGCAATGCACGGAAGGGAAGCAAAGAGTAACGGAAGGCAAGGAAGGCAAGGCAAAGCAAGGCAACGCAAGCAAGGCTATGGCAAGGTGAAAAAAGGCTAAGACACGACAACGCAAGGCTAGGCAATGCACGGAAGGCAAGCAAAGAGTAACGGAAGGCAAGGAAGGCAAGGGAAAGCAAGGCAAGGGTAACGGAAGGAACGGCACGGCAAGGGCAAACAAGGCAAAGGCACGACAACGAACGGCTAGGCAATGCAGGGCAAGGCAAGGTAAGGGTAACGCAAGGCAAGGCACGGTCAGGCGAGGCAAGGCTAAGGCACGACAACGCAAGGCTAGGCAATGCACGGAAGGCAAGCAAAGAATAACGGAACGCAAGGAAGGCAAGGGAAAGCAAGGCAAGGCAAGGGTAACGGAAGGAACGGCACGGCAAGGGGAAACAAGGCTAAGGCACGGCAACGCACGGCTAGGCAATGCACGAAAGCCAAGCAAAGAGTAACGGAAGGCAAGGAAGGCAAGGGAAAGCAGGGGAAGGCAAGGGTAACGGAAGGAACGGCACGGTAAGGGGAAACAAGGCTAAGGCACGACAACCCAGGGCTAGGCAATGCAGGGCAAGGCAAGGAAAGGGTAACGCAAGGCAAGGCACGGTTTGGGGAGGCAAGGCTAATGCACGACAACGCAAGGCTAGGCAGTGCACGGCTAGGCAAGGAAAGAGTAACGGAAGGAAAGGAAGGCAAGGCAAAGCAAGGCAAGGCAAGTGAAACAAAAGGCACGGCACGGCAAGGGGAAACAAGGCTAAGGTACGGCAACGCAAGGCTAAGCAATGCATGTCCAGGCAAGGAAAGGGTAACGCAAGGCAAGGCACGGTAAGGCAAGGCGAGGCTAATGCACGACAACGCACGGCTTGGCAATGCACGGCAAGGCAAGGAAAGGGTAACGCAAGGCAAGGCACGGTTAGGCGAGGCAAGGCTAAGGCACGACAACGCTAGGCTTGGCAATGCACGGAAGGCAAGCAAAGAGTAACGGAAGGCAAGGAATGCAAGGCAAAGCAAGGCAACGCAAGCAAGTCTATGGCAAGGTGAAAAAAGGCTAATGCACGACAACGCAAGGCTAGGCAATGCACGGAAGGCAAGCAAAGAGTAACGGAATGGAAGGAAGGCAAGGCAAAGCAAGCAAGGCTATGGCAAGGTGAAACAAGGCTAAGGCACCACAACGCACGGCTAGGCAATGCACGGCCAGCCAAGGAAAAGGTAACGCAAGGCAAGGCACTGTGAGGCAAGGCAAGGCTAATGCACGACAACGCAAGGCTAGGCAATGCACGGAAGGCAAGCAAAGAGTAACGGAAGGCAAGGAATGCAAGGGAAAGCAAGGCAAGGCAAGGGTAACGGAAGTAACGGCACGGCAAGGGGAAACAAGGCTAAGGCACGACAACGCACGGCTAGGCAATGCACGGCAAGGCAAGGAAAGGGTAACGCCAGGCAAGGCACGGTCAGGCAAGGCAAGGCTAATGCACGACAAGGCAAGGCTAGGCAGTGCACGGCAAGGCAAGGAAAGGGTAACGCAAGGCAAGGCACTGTCAGGGGAGGCAAGGCTAAGGCACGACAACGCAAGGCTAGGCAATGCACGGAAGGAAAGCAAATAGTAACGGAAGGCAAGGAAAGCAAGGGAAAGCAAGGCAAGGCAAGGGTAACGGAAGGAACGGCACGGAAAGGGGAAACAAGGCTAAGGCACGACAACGCAGGGCTAGGCAATGCACGGCCAGGCAAGGAAAGGGTAACGCAAGGCAAGGCACGGTCAGGCGAGACAAGGCTAAGGCACGACAACGCAAGGCTAGGCAATGCACGGAAGGCAAACAAAGAGTAACGGAACGCAAGGAAGGCAAGGGAATGCAAGGCAAGGCAAGGTTAACGGAAGGAACGGCACGGCAAGGGGAAACAAGGGTAAGGCACGGTAACGCACGGCTAGGCAATGCAGGGCAAGGCAAGGAAATGGTAACGCAAGGCAAGGCACGGTTTGGGGAGGCAAGGCTAATGCACGACAACGCAAGGATAGGCAGGGCACGGCTAGGCAAGGAAAGACTAACGGAAGGAAAGGAAGGCAAGGCAAAACAAGGCAAGGCAAGTGTAACAAAAGGCAAGGCACGGCAAGGGGAAACAAGGCTAAGGAACGGCAACGCACGGCTAGGCAATGCACGGCCAGGCAAGGAAAGGGTAACGCAAGGCAAGGCACGGTAAGGGAAGACAAGGCTAATGCACGACAACGCACGGCTAGGCAATGCACGGCAAGGCAAGGAAAGGGTAACGCAAGGCAAGGCACGGTCAGGAGAGGCAAGGCTAATGCACGACAACGCAAGGCTAGGCAATGCACGGAAGGCAAGCAAAGAGTAACGGAAGGCAAGGAAGGCAAGGGAAACCAAGGCAAGGCAAGGATAACGGAAGGAACGGCTCGGCAAGGGGAAACAAGGCTAAGGCAAGGCAACGCAGGGATAGGCAATGCACGGCAAGGCAAGGAAAGGGTAACGCAAGGCAAGGCACGGTCAGGCGAGGTAAAGCTAATGCACGACATAGCAAGGCTAGGCAGTGCACGGCTAGGCAAGGAAAGAGTAATGGAAGGAAAGGAAGGCAAGGAAAACATGGCAAGGCAAGCAAGTCTATGGCAAGGTGAAACAAGTCTAAGGCACCACAACGCACGGCTAGACAATGCACGGCCAGCCAAGGAAAAGGTAACGCAAGGCAAGGCACTCTGAGGCAAGGCAAGGCTAATGCACGACAGCGCAAGGCTAGGCAATGCACGGAAGGCAAGCAAAGAGTAACGGAAGGCAAGGAAGGCATGGGAAAGCAAGGCAAGGCAAGGGTAACGGAAGGAACGGCACGGCAAGGGGAAACAAGGCTAAGGCACGGCAACGCACGGCTAGGCAATGCACGGCAAGGCAAGGAGAAGGTAACGCAAGGCAAGGCACCTTGAGGCAAGGCAAGGCTGATGCAAGACAACGCACGGCTAGGCAATGCACGGCAAGGCAAGGAAAGGGTAACGCAAGGGAAGGCACGGTCAGGCAAGGCAAGGCTAAGGCACGACAACGCAAGGCTTGGCAATGCACGGCAAGGCAAGAAAAGAGTAACGAAAGGCAAGGAAGGCAAGGGAAAGCAGGGGAAGGCAAGGGTAACGGAAGGAACGGCACGGTAAGGGGAAACAAGGCTAAGGCACGACAAAGCAGGGCTAGGCAATCCACGGCAAGGTAAGGAAAGGGTAACGCAAGGCGAGGCACTGTCAGGCGAGGCAAAGCTAATGCACGACATCGCAAGGCTACGCAGTGCACGGCTAGGCAAGGAAAGAGTAATGGAAGGAAAGGAAGGCAAGGAAAAGCATGGCAAGGCAAGTGTAACAACAGGCACGGCACGGCAAGGGGAAACAAGGCTAAGGCACGACAACGCAAGGCTAGGCAATGCACGGAAGGCAAGCAAAGAGTAACGGAAGGCAAGGAATGCAAAGGAAAGCAGGGGAAGGCAAGGGTAACGAAAGGAACGGCACGGTAAGGGGAAACAAGGCTAAGGCACGACAACACAGGGCTAGGCAATGCAGGGCAAGGCAAGGAAAGGGTAACGCAAGGCAAGGCACGGTCAGGGGAGGCAAGGCTAATGCACGACAACGCAAGGCTAGGCAATGCACGGAAGGCAAGCAAAGAGTAACGGAAGGCAAGGAAGGCAAGGGAAAGCAAGGCAAGGCACGGGTAACGGAAGGAACGGCACGACAAGGGGAAACAAGGCTAAGGCACGGCAACGCACGGCTAGGCAATGCACGGCAAGGCAAGGAAAGGGTAACGGAAGGCAAGGCACGGTGAGGCAAGGCAAGGCTGATGCACGACAACGCACGGCTAGGCAATGCACGGCAAGGCAAGGAAAGGGTAACGCAAGGCAAGGCACGGTCAGGCGAGGCAAGGCTAAGGCACGACAACGCAAGGCTAGGCAATGCACGGAAGGCAAGCAAAGAGTAACGGAAGGCAAGGAAGGCAAGGGAAAGCAGGGGAAGGGAAGGGTAACGGAAGGAACGGCTCGGCAAGGGGAAACAAGGCTAAGGCACGGTAACGAAGGGCTAGGCAATGCACGGCAAGGCAAGGAAAGTGTAACGGAAGGCAAGGCACGGTCAGGCGAGGCAAGGGTAATGCACGAAAACGCAAGGCTACGCAGTGCACGGCTAGGCAAGGAAAGAGTAACGGAAGGAATGGAAGGCAAGGCAAAGCAAGACAAGGCAAGTGTAACAAAAGGCACGCCACGGCAAGGGGAAACAAGGCTAAGGCACGACAACGCACGGCTAGGCAATGCACGGCAAGGCAAGGAAAGGGTAGGCAAGGCTAAGGCACGACAACGCAAGGCTAGGCAATGCACGGAAGGCAAGCAAAGAGTAACGGAAGGCAAGGAATGCAAGGGAAAGCAAGACAAAGCAAGCAAGGCTATGGCAAGGTGAAACAAGGCTAAGGCACCACAACGCACGGCTAGACAATGCACGGCCAGCCAAGGAAAAGGTAACGCAAGGCAAGGCCTTTGAGGCAAGGCAAGGCTAATGCACGACAGCGCAAGGCTAGGCAATGCACGGAAGGCAAGCAAAGAGTAACGGAAACCAAGGAAGGCAAGGGAAAGCAAGGCAAGGGTAACGGAAGGAACGGCACGGCAAGGGGAAACAAGGCTAAGGCACGGCAACGCACGGCTAGGCAATGCACGGCAAGGCAAGGAAAGGGTAACGCAAGGCAAGGCACGGTTTGGGGAGGCAAGGCTAATGCACGAAAACGCAAGGCTAGGCAGTGCACGGCTAGGCAAGTAAAGAGTAACGGAAGGAAAGGAAGGCATGGCAAAGCAAGGGAAGGCAAGTGTAACAAAAGGCAAGGCACGGCAAGGGGAAACAAGGCTAAGGAACGGCAACGCACGGCTAGGCAATGCACGGCCAGGCAAGGAAAGGGTAACGCAAGGCAAGGCACGGTAAGGCAAGACAAGGCTAATGCACGACAACGCACGGCTAGGCAATGCACGGCAAGGCAAGGAAAGGGTAACGCAAGGCAAGGCACGGTCAGGAGAGGCAAGGCTAATGCACGACAACGCAAGGCTAGGCAATGCACGGAAGGCAAGCAAAGAGTAACGGAAGGCAAGGAAGGCAAGGGAAACCAAGGCAAGGCAAGGGTAACGGAAGGAACGGCTCGGCAAGGGGAAACAAGGCTAAGGCACGGCAACGCAGGGCTAGGCAATGCACGGCAAGGCAAGGAAAGGGTAACGCAAGGCAAGGCACTGTGAGGCGAGGCAAAGCTAATGCACGACATCGCAAGGCTAGGCAGTGCACGGCTAGGCAAGGAAAGAGTAACGGAAGGAAAGGAAGGCAAGGCAAAGCAAGGCAAGGTAAGTGTAACAAAAGGCAAGGCACGGCAAGGGGAAACAAGGCTAAGGAACGGCAACGCACGGCTAGGCAATGCACGGCCAGGCAAGGAAAGGGTAACGGAAGGCGAGGCACGGTAAGGCTAGACAAGGCTAATGCACGACAACGCACGGCTAGGCAATGCTCGGCAAGGCAAGGAAAGGGTAACGCAAGGCAAGGCACGGTCAGGCGAGGCAAGGCTAATGACGACAACGCAAGGCTAGGCAATGCACGGAAGGCAAGCAAAGAGTAACGGAAGGCAAGGAAGGCAAGGGAAACCAAGGCAAGGCAAGGGTAACGGAAGGAACGGCACGGCAAGGGGAAACAAGGCTAAGGCACGGCAACGCAGGGCAAGGCAATGCACGGCAAGGCAAGGAAAGGGTAACGCAAGGCAAGGCACTGTCAGGCGAGGCAAAGCTAATGCACGACATCGCAAGGCTAGGCAGTGCACGGCTAGGCAAGGAAAGAGTAATGGAAGGAAAGGAAGGCAAGGAAAAGCATGGCAAGGCAAGTGTAACAACAGGCACGGCACGGCAAGGGGAAACAAGGCTAAGGCACGACAACGCAAGGCTAGGCAATGCACGGAAGGCAAGCAAACAGTAACGGAAGGCAAGGAATGCAAGGCAAAGCAAGGCAACGCAAGCAAGGCTATGGCAAGGTGAAAAAAGGCTAAGGCACGACCACGCAAGGCTAGGCAATGCACGGAAGGGAAGCAAAGAGTAACGGAAGGCAAGGAAGGCAAGGCAAAGCAAGGCAACGCAAGCAAGGCTATGGCAAGGTGAAAAAAGGCTAAGACACGACAACGCAAGGCTAGGCAATGCACGGAAGGCAAGCAAAGAGTAACGGAAGGCAAGGAAGGCAAGGGAAAGCAAGGCAAGGGTAACGGAAGGAACGGCACGGCAAGGGGAAACAAGGCTAAGGCACGACAACGAACGGCTAGGCAATGCAGGGCAAGGCAAGGTAAGGGTAACGCAAGGCAAGGCACGGTCAGGCGAGGCAAGGCTAAGGCACGACAACGCAAGGCTAGGCAATGCACGGAAGGCAAGCAAAGAATAACGGAACGCAAGGAAGGCAAGGGAAAGCAAGGCAAGGCAAGGGTAACGGAAGGAACGGCACGGCAAGGGGAAACAAGGCTAAGGCACGGCAACGCACGGCTAGGCAATGCACGTAAGGCAAGCAAAGAGTAACGGAAGGCAAGGAAGGCAAGGGAAAGCAGGGGAAGGCAAGGGTAACGGAAGGAACGGCACGGTAAGGGGAAACAAGGCTAAGGCACGACAACGCAGGGCTAGGCAATGCACGGCAAGGCAAGGAGAGGGTAACGCAAGGCAAGGCACGGTCAGGCGAGGCAAGGGTAATGCACGACAACGCAAGGCTACGCAGTACACGGCTAGGCAAGGAAAGAGTAACGGAAGGAAAGGAAGGCAAGGCAAAGCAAGGCAAGGCAAGTGTAACAAAAGGCACGGCACGGCAAGGGGAAACAAGGCTAAGGTATGGCAACGCAAGGCTAAGCAATGCATGTCCAGGCAAGGAAAGGGTAACGCAAGGCAAGGCACGGTAAGGCAAGGCGAGGCTAATGCACGACAACGCACGGCTTGGCAATGCACGGCAAGGCAAGGAAAGGGTAACGCAAGGCAAGGCACGGTTAGGCGAGGCAAGGCTAAGGCACGACAACGCTAGGCTAGGCAATGCACGGAAGGCAAGCAAAGAGTAACGGAAGGCAAGGAATGCAAGGCAAAGCAAGGCAACGCAAGCAAGTCTATGGCAAGGTGAAAAAAGGCTAAGGCACGACAACGCAAGGCTAGGCAATGCACGGAAGGCAAGCAAAGAGTAACGGAATTGAAGGAAGGCAAGGCAAAGCAAGCAAGGCTATGGCAAGGTGAAACAAGGCTAAGGCACCACAACGCACGGCTAGGCAATGCACGGCCAGCCAAGGAAAAGGTAACGCAAGGCAAGGCACTGTGAGGCAAGGCAAGGCTAATGCACGACAGCGCAAGGCTAGGCAATGCACGGAAGGCAAGCAAAGAGTAACGGAAACCAAGGAATGCAAGGGAAACCAAGGCAAGGCAAGGGTAACGGAAGTAACGGCACGGCAAGGGGAAACAAGGCTAATGCACGACAACGCACGGCTAGGCAATGCACGGCAAGGCAAGGAAAGGGTAACGCAAGGCAAGGCACCGTCAGGCGAGGCAAGGGCAATGCACGACAACGCAAGGCTACGCAGTGCACGGCTAGGCAAGGAAAGAGTAACGGAAGGAAAGGAAGGCAAGGCAAAGCAAGGCAAGGCAAGTGTAACAAAAGGCACGGCACGGCAAGGGGAAACAAGGCTAAGGCACGGCAACGCAAGGCTAAGCAATGCACGGCCAGGCAAGGAAAGGGTAACGCAAGGCAAGGCACGGTAAGGCAAGGCGAGGCTAATGCACGACAACGCACGGCTAGGCAATGCACGGCAAGGCAAGGAAAGGGTAACGCAAAGCAAGGCACGGTTTGGGGAGGCAAGGCTAATGCACGACAACGCAAGGCTAGGCAATGCACGGAAGGCAAGTAAAGAGTAACGGAAGGCAAGGAATGTAAGGCAAAGCAAGGCAACGCAAGCAAGGCTATGGCAAGGTGAAAAAAGGCTAAGGCACGACCACGCAAGGCTAGACAATGCACGGAAGGCAAGCAAAGAGTAACGAAAGGCAAGGAAGGCAAGGGAAAGCAGGGGAAGGCAAGGGTAACGGAAGGAACGGCACGGTAAGGGGAAACAAGGCTAAGGCACGACAACGCAGGGCTAGGCAATCCACGGCAAGGTAAGGAAAGGGTAACGCAAGGCGAGGCACTGTCAGGCGAGGCAAAGCTAATGCACGACATCGCAAGGCTACGCAGTGCACGGCTAGGCAAGGAAAGAGTAACGGAAGGAATGGAAGGCAAGGCAAAGCAAGACAAGGCAAGTGTAACAAAAGGCACGGCACGGCAAGGGGAAACAAGGCTAAGGCACGGCAACGCAAGACTAAGCAATGCACGGCCAGGCAAGGAAAGGGTAACGCAAGGCAAGGCACTGTTAGGCGAGGCAAGGCTAAGGCACGACAACGCAATGCTAGGCAATGCACGGAAGGCAAGCAAAGAGTAACGGAAGGCAAGGAATGCAAGGCAAAGCAAGACAAAGCAAGCAAGGCTATGGCAAGGTGAAACAAGGCTAAGGCACCACAACGCACGGCTAGACAATGCACGGCCAGCCAAGGAAAAGGTAACGCAAGGCAAGGCCTTTGAGGCAAGGCAAGGCTAATGCACGACAGCGCAAGGCTAGGCAATGCACGGAAGGCAAGCAAAGAGTAACGGAAACCAAGGAAGGCAAGGGAAAGCAAGGCAAGGGTAACGGAAGGAACGGCACGGCAAGGGGAAACAAGGCTAAGGCACGGCAACGCACGGCTAGGCAATGCACGGCAAGGCAAGGAAAGGGTAACGCAAGGCAAGGCACGGTCAGGCGAGGCAAGGCTAATGCACGAAAACGCAAGGCTAGGCAGTGCACGGCTAGGCAAGGAAAGAGTAACGGAAGGAAAGGAAGGCAAGGCAAAGCAAGGAAAGGCAAGTGTAACAAAAGGCAAGGCACGGCAAGGGGAAACAATGCTAAGGAACGGCAACGCACGGCTAGGCAATGCACGGCCAGGCAAGGAAAGGGTAACGCAAGGCAAGGCACGGTAAGGCAAGACAAGGCTAATGCACGACAATGCACGGCTAGGCAATGCACGGCAAGGCAAGGAAAGGGTAACGCAAGGCAAGGCACGGTCAGGAGAGGCAAGGCTAATGCACGACAACGCAAGGCTAGGCAATGCACGGAAGGCAAGCAAAGAGTAACGGAAGGCAAGGAAGGCAAGGGAAACCAAGGCAAGGCAAGGGTAACGGAAGGAACGGCTCGGCAAGGGGAAACAAGGCTAAGGCACGGCAACGCAGGGCTAGGCAATGCACGGCAAGGCAAGGAAAGGGTAACGCAAGGCAAGGCACTGTGAGGCGAGGCAAAGCTAATGCACGACATCGCAAGGCTAGGCAGTGCAGGGCTAGGCAAGGAAAGAGTAACGGAAGGAAAGGAAGGCAAGGCAAAGCAAGGCAAGGTAAGTGTAACAAAAGGCAAGGCACGGCAAGGGGAAACAAGGCTAAGGAACGGCAACGCACGGCTAGGCAATGCACGGCCAGGCAAGGAAAGGGTAACGGAAGGCGAGGCACGGTAAGGATAGACAAGGCTAATGCACGACAACGCACGGCTAGGCAATGCTCGGCAAGGCAAGGAAAGGGTAACGCAAGGCAAGGCACGGTCAGGCGAGGCAAGGCTAATGACGACAACGCAAGGCTAGGCAATGCACGGAAGGCAAGCAAAGAGTAACGGAAGGCAAGGAAGGCAAGGGAAACCAAGGCAAGGCAAGAGTAACGGAAGGAACGGCTCGGCAAGGGGAAACAAGGCTAAGGCACGGCAACGCAGGGCAAGGCAATGCACGGCAAGGCAAGGAAAGGGTAACGCAAGGCAAGGCACTGTCAGGCGAGGCAAAGCTAATGCACGACATCGCAAGGCTAGGCAGTGCACGGCTAGGCAAGGAAAGAGTAATGGAAGGAAAGGAAGGCAAGGAAAAGCATGGCAAGGCAAGTGTAACAACAGGCACGGCACGGCAAGGGGAAACAAGGCTAAGGCACGACAACGCAAGGCTAGGCAATGCACGGAAGGCAAGCAAACAGTAACGGAAGGCAAGGAATGCAAGGCAAAGCAAGGCAACGCAAGCAAGGCTATGGCAAGGTGAAAAAAGGCTAAGGCACGACCACGCAAGGCTAGGCAATGCACGGAAGGGAAGCAAAGAGTAACGGAAGGCAAGGAAGGCAAGGCAAAGCAAGGCAACGCAAGCAAGGCTATGGCAAGGTGAAAAAAGGCTAAGACACGACAACGCAAGGCTAGGCAATGCACGGAAGGCAAGCAAAGAGTAACGGAAGGCAAGGAAGGCAAGGGAAAGCAAGGCAAGGGTAACGGAAGGAACGGCACGGCAAGGGCAAACAAGGCTAAGGCACGACAACGAACGGCTAGGCAATGCAGGGCAAGGCAAGGTAAGGGTAACGCAAGGCAAGGCACGGTCAGGCGAGGCAAGGCTAAGGCACGACAACGCAAGGCTAGGCAATGCACGGAAGGCAAGCAAAGAATAACGGAACGCAAGGAAGGCAAGGGAAAGCAAGGCAAGGCAAGGGTAACGGAAGGAACGGCACGGCAAGGGGAAACAAGGCTAAGGCACGGCAACGCACGGCTAGGCAATGCACGAAAGCCAAGCAAAGAGTAACGGAAGGCAAGGAAGGCAAGGGAAAGCAGGGGAAGGCAAGGGTAACGGAAGGAACGGCACGGTAAGGGGAAACAAGGCTAAGGCACGACAACGCAGGGCTAGGCAATGCACGGCAAGGCAAGGAAAGGGTAACGCAAGGCAAGGCACGGTCAGGCGAGGCAAGGGTAATGCACGACAACGCAAGGCTACGCAGTACACGGCTAGGCAAGGAAAGAGTAACGGAAGGAAAGGAAGGCAAGGCAAAGCAAGGCAAGGCAAGTGTAACAAAAGGCACGGCACGGCAAGGGGAAACAAGGCTAAGGTATGGCAACGCAAGGCTAAGCAATGCATGTCCAGGCAAGGAAAGGGTAACGCAAGGCAAGGCACGGTAAGGCAAGGCGAGGCTAATGCACGACAACGCACGGCTTGGCAATGCACGGCAAGGCAAGGAAAGGGTAACGCAAGGCAAGGCACGGTTAGGCGAGGCAAGGCTAAGGCACGACAACGCTAGGCTAGGCAATGCACGGAAGGCAAGCAAAGAGTAACGGAAGGCAAGGAATGCAAGGCAAAGCAAGGCAACGCAAGCAAGTCTGTGGCAAGGTGAAAAAAGGCTAAGGCACGACAACGCAAGGCTAGGCAATGCACGGAAGGCAAGCAAAGAGTAACGGAATTGAAGGAAGGCAAGGCAAAGCAAGCAAGGCTATGGCAAGGTGAAACAAGGCTAAGGCAGCACAACGCACGCCTAGGCAATGCACGGCCAGCCAAGGAAAAGGTAACGCAAGGCAAGGCACTGTGAGGCAAGGCAAGGCTAATGCACGACAGCGCAAGGCTAGGCAATGCACGGAAGGCAAGCAAAGAGTAACGGAAACCAAGGAATGCAAGGAAAACCAAGGCAAGGCAAGGGTAACGGAAGTAACGGCACGGCAAAGGGAAACAAGGCTAAGGCACGACAACGCAGGGCTAGGCAATGCACGGCAAGGCAAGGAAAGGGTAACTCGAGGCAAGGCACGGTCAGGCGAGGCAAGGGCAATGCACGACAACGCAAGGCTACGCAGTGCACGGCTAGGCAAGGAAAGAGTAACGGAAGGAAAGGAAGGCAAGGCAAAGCAAGGCAAGGCAAGTGTAACAAAAGGCACGGCACGGCAAGGGGAAACAAGGCTAAGGCACGGCAACGCACGGCTAGGCAATGCACGGCCAGGCAAGGAAAGGGTAACGCAAGGCAAGGCACGGTAAGGCAAGGCAAGGCTAATGCACGACAACGCACGGCTAGGCAATGCACGGCAAGGCAAGGAAAGGGTAACGCAAGGCAAGGCACGGTTTGGGGAGGCAAGGCTAATGCACGACAACGCAAGGCTAGGCAATGCACGGAAGGCAAGCAAAGAGTAACGGAAGGCAAGGAAGGCAAGGCAAAGCAAGGCAACGCAAGCAAGGCTATGGCAAGGTGAAAAAAGGCTAAGGCACGACCACGCAAGGCTAGGCAATGCACGGAAGGGAAGCAAAGAGTAACGGAAGGCAAGGAAGGCAAGGGAAAGCAAGGCAAAGCAAGCAAGGCTATGGCAAGGTGAAACAAGGCTAAGGCACCACAACGCACGGCTAGGCAATGCACGGCAAGGCAAGGAAAGGGTAACGCAAGGCAAGGCACTGTCAGGCGAGGCAAGGCTAATGCACGACATCGCAAGGCTAGGCAATGCACGGAAGGCAAGCAAAGAGTAATGGAAGGAAAGGAAGGCAAGGAAGGCAAGGGAAAGCAAGGCAAGCCAAGGGTAACGGAAGGAACGGCACGGCAAGGGGAAACAAGGCTAAGGCACGACAACGCACTGCTAGGCAATGCACTGCAAGGCAAGGAAAGGGTAACGCAAGGCAAGGCACGGTCAGGCGAGGCAAGGCTAAGGCACGACAACGCAAGTCTAGGCAATGCACGGAAGGCAAGCAAAGAGTAACGGAAGGCAAGGAATGCAAGGGAAAGCAGGGGAAGGCAAGGGTAACGAAAGGAACGGCACGGCAAGGGGAAACAAGGCTAAGGCACGACAACACAGGGCTAGGCAATGCAGGGCAAGGCAAGGAAAGGGTAACGCAAGGCAAGGCACGGTTTGGGGAGGCAAGTCTAATGCACGACAACGCAAGGCTAGGCAATGCACGGAAAGCAAGGAAAGAGTAACGGAAGGCAAGGAATGCAAGGCAAAGCAAGGCAACGCAAGCAAGGCTATGGCAAGGTGAAAAAAGGCTAAGGCACGACCACGCAAGGCTAGGCAATGCATGGAAGGCAAGCAAAGCGTAACGGAAAGCAAGGAAGGCAAGGCAAAGCAAGGCAACGCAAGCAAGGCTATGGCAAGGTGAAAAAAGGCTAAGACACGACAAGGCAAGTCTAGGCAATGCACGGAAGGCAAGCAAAGAGTAACGGAAGGCAAGGAAGGCAAGAGAAAGCAAGGCAAGGCAATGGTAACGGAAAGAACGGCACGGCAAGGGCAAACAAGGCTAAGGCACGACAACGAACGGCTAGGCAATGCAGGGCAAGGCAAGGTAAGGTTAACGCAAGGCAAGGCACGGTCAGGCGAGGCAAGGCTAAGGCACGACAACGCAAGGCTAGGCAATGCACGGAAGCCAAGCAAAGAATAACGGAACGCAAGGAAGGCAAGGGAAAGCAAGGCAAGGCAAGGGTAACGGAAGGAACGGCACGGCAAGGGGAAACAAGGCTAAGGCACGACAACACAGGGCTAGGCAATGCAGGGCAAGGCAAGGAAAGGGTAACGCAAGGCAAGGCACGGTTTGGGGAGGCAAGGCTAATGCACGACAACGCAAGGCTAGGCAATGCACGGAAGGCAAGCAAAGAGTAACGGAAGGCAAGGAATGCAAGGCAAAGCAAGGCAACGCAAGCAAGGCTATGGCAAGGTGAAAAAAGGCTAAGGCACGACCACGCAAGGCTAGGCAATGCACGGAAGGCAAACAAAGAGTAACGGAAGGCAAGGAAGGCAAGGCAAAGCAAGGCAACGCAAGCAAGGCTACGGCAAGGTGAAAAAAGGCTAAGGCACGACAACGCAAGGCTAGGCAAAGCACGGCTAGGCAAGCAAAGAGTAACGGAAGGCAAGGAAGGCAAGGGAAAGCAAGACAAGGGTAACGGAAGGAACGGCACGGCAAGGGCAAACAAGGCTAAGGCACGACAACGACCGGCTAGGCAATGCACTGCAAGGCAAGGAAAGGGTAACGCAAGGCAAGGCACGGTCAGGCGAGGCAAGGCTAAGGCACGACTACGCAAGGCTAGGCAATGCACGGAAGGCAAGCAAAGAGTAACGGAAGGCAAGGAATGCAAGGGAAAGCAGGGCAAGGCAAGGGTAACGAAAGGAACGGCACGGTAAGGGGAAACAAGGCTAAGGCACGACAACACAGGGCTAGGCAATGCAGGGCAAGGCAAGGTAAGGGTAACGCAAGGCAAGGCACGGTAAGGCAAGGCAAGGCTAATGCACGACAACGCACGGCTAGGCAATGCACGGCAAGGCAAGGAAAGGGTAACGCAAGGCAAGGCACGGTTAGGCGAGGCAAGGCTAAGGCACGACAACGCAAGGCTAGGCAATGCTCGGAAGGCAAGCAAAGAGTAACAGAACGCAAGGAAGGCAAGGGAAAGCAAGGCAAAGCAAGGTTAACGGAAGGAACGGCACGGCAATGGGAAACAAGGCTAAGGCACGGTAACGCACGGCTAGGCAATGCAGGGCAAGGCAAGGAAATGGTAACGCAAGGCAAGGCACGGTTTGGGGAGGCAAGGCTAATGCACGACAACGCAAGGCTAGGCAGTGCACGGCTAGGCAAGGAAAGAGTAACGGAAGGAAAGGAAGGCAAGGCAAAGCAAGGCAAGGCAAGTGTAACAAAAGGTAAGGCACGGCAAGGGGAAACAAGGCTAAGGAACGGCAACGCACGGCTCGGCAATGCACGGCCAGGCAAGGAAAGGGTAACGCAAGGCGAGGTACGGTAAGGGTAGACAAGGCTAATGCACGACAACGCACGGCTAGGCAATGCTCGGCAAGGCAAGGATTGGGTAACGGAAGGCAAGGCACGGTCAGGCGAGGCAAGGCTAATGACGACAACGCAAGGCTAGGCAATGCACGGAAGGCAAGCAAAGAGTAACGGAAGGCAAGGAAGGCAAGGGAAAGCAAGGCAAGGCAAGAGTAACGGAAGGAACGGCTCGGCAAGGGGAAACAAGGCTAAGGCACGGCAACGCAGGCCTAGGCAATGCACGGCAAGGCAAGGAAAGGGTAACGCAAGGCAAGGCACTGTCAGGCGAGGCAAAGCTAATGCGCGACATCGCTAGGCTAGGCAGTGCACGGCTATGCAAGGAAAGAGTAACGGAAGGAAAGGAAGGCAAGGCAAAGCACGGCAAGGCAAGTGTAACAACAGGCACGGCACGGCAAGGGGAAACAAGGCTAAGGCACGACAACGCAAGGCTAGGCAATGCACGGAAGGCAAGCAAAGAGTAACGGAAGGCAAGGAATGCAAAGGAAAGCAGGGGAAGGCAAGGGTAACGAAAGGAACGGCACGGTAAGGGGAAACAAGGCTAAGGCACGACAACACAGTTCTAGGCAATGCAGGGCAAGGCAAGGAAAGGGTAACGCAAGGCAAGGCACGGTGTGGGGAGGCAAGGCTAATGCACGACAACGCAAGGCTAGGCAATGCACGGAAGGCAAGCAAAGAGTAACGGAAGGCAAGGAAGGCAAGGGAAAGCAAGGCAAGGGTAACGGAAGGAACGGCACGGCAAGGGGAAACAAGGCTAAGGCACGGCAACGCAGGGCTAGGCAATGCACGGCAAGGCAAGGAAAGGGTAACTCAAGGCAAGGCACGGTGAGGCAAGGCAAGGCTGATGCACGACAACGCACGGCTAGGCAATGCACGGCAAGGCAAGGAAAGGGTAACGCAAGGCAAGGCACGGTCAGGCGAGGCAAGGCTAAGGCACGACAATGCAAGGCTAGGCAATGCACGGAAGGCAAGCAAAGAGTAACGGAAGGCAAGGAAGGCAAGGGAAAGCAGGGGAAGGCAAGGGTAACGGAAGGAACGGCACGGTAATGGGAAACAAGGCTAAGGCACGACAACGCAGGGCTAGGCAATGCACGGCAAGGCAAGGAAAGGGTAACGCAAGGCAAGGCACGGTCAGGCGAGGCAAGGGTAATGCACGACAACGCAAGGCTACGCAGTGCACGGCTAGGCAAGGAAAGAGTAACGGAAGGAAATAAAGGCAAGGCAAACAAGGCAAGGCAAGTGTAACGGCGAGGCAATGCTAAGGCACGACAACGCAAGGCTAGGCAATGCACGGAAGGCAAGCAAAGAGTAACGGAAGGCAAGGAATGCAAAGGAAAGCAGGGGAAGGCAAGGGTAACGAAAGGAACGGCACGGTAAGGGGAAACAACGCTAAGGCACGACAACACAGGGCTAGGCAATGCAGGACAAGGCAAGGAAAGGGTAACGCAAGGCAAGGCACGATTTGGGGAGGCAAGGCTAATGCACGACAACGCAAGGGTAGGCAATGAACGGAAGGCAAGCAAAGAGTAACGGAAGGCAAGGAAGGCAAGGGAAAGCAAGGCAAGGCAAGGGTAACGGAAGGAACGGCACGGCAAGGGGAAACAAGGCTAAGGCACGGCAACGCACGGCTAGGCAATGCACGGCAAGGCAAGGAAAGGGTAACGCAAGGCAAGGCACGGTGAGGCAAGGCAAGACTGATGCACGACAACGCACGGCTAGGCAATGCATGGCAAGGCAAGGAAAGGGTAACGCAAGGCAAGGCACGGTTAGGCGAGGCAAGGCTAAGGCACGACAACGCAAGGCTAGGCAATGCTCGGAAGGCAAGCAAAGAGTAACAGAACGCAAGGAAGGCAAGGGAAAGCAAGGCAAAGCAAGGTTAACGGAAGGAACGGCACGGCAATGGGAAACAAGTCTAAGGCACGGTAACGCACGGCTAGGCAATGCAGGGCAAGGCAAGGAAATGGTAACGCAAGTCAAGGCACGGTTTGGGGAGGCAAGGTTAATGCACGACAACGCAAGGCTAGGCAGTGCACGGCTAGGCAAGGAAAGAGTAACGGAAGGAAAGGAAGGCAAGGCAAAGCAAGGCAAGGCAAGTGTAACAAAAGGTAAGGCACGGCAAGGGGAAACAAGGCTAAGGAACGGCAACGCACGGCTCGGCAATGCACGGCCAGGCAAGGAAAGGGTAACGCAAGGCGAGGTACGGTAAGGGTAGACAAGGCTAATGCACGACAACGCACGGCTAG
Source organism: Macrotis lagotis (assembly GCF_037893015.1). Classification (NCBI taxonomy): domain Eukaryota; kingdom Metazoa; phylum Chordata; class Mammalia; order Peramelemorphia; family Peramelidae; genus Macrotis; species Macrotis lagotis. The sequence goes on along the minus strand of NW_027422300.1, from coordinate 6,967 downwards.
GCAATGCTCGGCAAGGCAAGGATTGGGTAACGCAAGGCAAGGCACGGTCAGGCGAGGCAAGGCTAATGACGACAACGCAAGGCTAGGCAATGCACGGAAGGCAAGCAAAGAGTAACGGAAAGCAAGGAAGTCAAGGGAAAGCAAGGCAAGGCAAGAGTAACGGAAGGAACGGCTCGGCAAGGGGAAACAAGGCTAAGGCACGGCAACGCAGGCCTAGGCAATGCACGGCAAGGCAAGGAAAGGGTAACGCAAGGCAAGGCACTGTCAGGCGAGGCAAAGCTAATGCGCGACATCGCTAGGCTAGGTAGTGCACGGCTATGCAAGGAAAGAGTAACGGAAGGAAAGGAAGGCAAGGCAAAGCACGGCACGGCAAGTGTAACAACAGGCACGGCACGGCAAGGGGAAACAAGGCTAAGGCACGACAACGCAAGGCTAGGCAATGCACCGAAGGCAAGCAAAGAGTAACGGAAGGCAAGGAATGCAAAGGAAAGCAGGGGAAGGCAAGGGTAACGAAAGGAACGGCACGGTAAGGGGAAACAAGGCTAAGGCACGACAACACAGTTCTAGGCAATGCAGGGCAAGGCAAGGAAAGGGTAACGCAAGGCAAGGCACGGTTTGGGGAGGCAAGGCTAATGCACGACAACGCAAGGCTAGGCAATGCACGGAAGGCAAGCAAAGAGTAACGGAAGGCAAGGAAGGCAAGGGAAAGCAAGGCAAGGTTAACGGAAGGAACGGCACGGCAAGGGGAAACAAGGCTAAGGCACGGCAACGCAGGGCTAGGCAATGCACGGCAAGGCAAGGAAAGGGTAACGCAAGGCAAGGCACGGTGAGGCAAGGCAAGGCTGATGCACGACAACGCACGGCTAGGCAATGCACGGCAAGGCAAGGAAAGGGTAACGCAAGGCAAGGCACGGTCAGGCGAGGAAAGGGTAACGCAAGGCAAGGCACGGTCAGGCGAGGCAAGGCTAATGCACGACAACGCAAGGCTAGGCAGTGCACGGCTAGGCAAGGAAAGAGTAACGGAAGGAAATAAAGGCAAGGCAAACAAGGCAAGGCAAGTGTAACAAAAGGCACGGTACGGCAAGGGGAAACAAGGCTAAGGCACGGCAACGCAAGGCTAAGCAATGAACGGCCAGGCAAGGAAAGGGTAACGCAAGGCAAGGCACGGTAAGGGAAGGCGAGGCTAACGCACGACAACGCACGGCTAGGCAATTCACGGCAAGGCAAGCAAAGGGTAACGCAAGGCAAGGCACGGTCAGGCGAGGCAAGGCTAAGGCACGACTACGCAAGGCTAGGCAATGCACGGAAGGCAAGCAAAGAGTAACGGAAGGCAAGGAAGGCAAGGGAAAGCAGGGGAAGGCAAGGGTAACGAAAGGAACGGCACGGCAAGGGCAAACAAGGCTAAGGCACGACAACACAGGGCTAGGCAATGCAGGGCAAGGCAAGGAAAGGGTAACGCAAGGCAAGGCACGGTTTGGGGAGGCAAGGCTAATGCACGACAACGCAAGGCTAGGCAATGCACGGAAGGCAAGCAAAGAGTAACGGAAGAAAAGGAATGCAAGGCAAAGCAAGGCAACGCAAGCAAGGGTATGGCAAGGTGAAAAAAGGCTAAGGCACGACAACGGAAGGCTAGGCAATGCACGGAAGGGAAGCAAAGAGTAACGGAAGGCAAGGAAGGCAAGGCAAAGCAAGGCAACGCAAGCAAGGCTATGGCAAGTTGAAAAAAGGTTAAGACACGACAACGCAAGGCTAGGCAATGCACGGAAGGCAAGCAAAGAGTAACGGAAGGCAAGGAAGGCAAGGGAAAGCAGGGGAAGGCAAGGGTAACGGAAGGAACGGCACGGCAAGGGCAAACAAGGCTAAGGCACGACAACGCAAGGCTAGGCAATGCACGGCAAGGCAAGGAAAGGGTAACGCAAGGCAAGGCACGGTCAGGCGAGGCAAGGCTAAGGCACGACAACGCAAGGCTAGGCAATGCACGGAAGGCAAGCAAAGAATAACGGAACGCAAGGAAGGCAAGGGAAAGCAAGGCAAGGCAAGGGTAACGGAAGGAACGGCACGGCAAGGGGAAACAAGGCTAAGGCACGACAAAACAGGGCTAGGCAATGCAGGGCAAGGCAAGGAAAGGGTAAAGCAAGGCAAGGCACGGTTTGGGTAGGCAAGGCTAATGCACGACAACGCAAGGCTAGGCAATGCACGGAAGGCAAGCAAAGAGTAACGGAAGGCAAGGGTTGCAAGGAAAAGCAAGGCAACGCAAGCAAGGCTATGGCAAGGTGAAAAAAGGCTAAGGCACGACCACGCAAGGCTAGGCAATGCACGGAAGGCAAGCAAAGAGTAACGGAAGGCAAGGAATGCAATGCAAAGCAAGGCAACGCAAGCAAGGCTATGGCAAGGTGAAAAAAGGCTAAGGCACGACCACGCAAGTTTAGGCAATGCACGGAAGGGAAGCAAAGAGTAACGGAAGGCAAGGAAGGCAAGGCAAAGCAAGGCAACGCAAGCAAGGCTATGGCCAGGTGAAAAAAGGCTAAGACACGACAACGCAAGGCTAGGCAATGCACGGAAGGCAAGCAAAGAGTAACGGAAGGCAAGGAAGGCAAGGGAAAGCAAGGCAAGGGTAACGGAAGGAACGGCACGGCAAGGGCAAACAAGGCTAAGGCACGACAACGAACGGCTAGTCAATGCAGGGCAAGGCAAGGTAAGGTTAACGCAAGGGAAGGCACGGTCAGGCGAGGCAAGGCTAAGGCACGACAACGCAAGGCTAGGCAATGCACGGAAGCCAAGCAAAGAATAACGGAACGCAAGGAAGGCAAGGGAAAGCAAGGCAAGGCAAGGGTAACGGAAGGAACGGCACGGCAAGTGGAAACAAAGCTAAGGCACGACAACACAGGGCTAGGCAATGCAGGGCAAGGCAAGGAAAGGGTAAAGCAAGGCAAGGCACGGTTTGGGGAGGCAAGGCTAATGCACGACACCGTAAGGCTAGAAAATGCACGGAAGGCAAGCAAAGAGTAACGGAAAGCAAGGAATGCAAGGCAAAGCAAGGCAACGCAAGCAAGGCTATGGCAAGGTGAAAAAAGGCTAAGGCACGACCACGCAAGGCTAGGCAATGCACGGAAGGCAAACAAAGAGTAACGGAAGGCAAGGAAGGCAAGGCAAAGCAAGGCAACGCAAGCAAGGCTATGGCAAGGTGAAAAAAGGCTAAGACGCGACAACGCAAGGCTAGGCAATGCACGGAAGGCAAGCAAAGAGTAACGGAAGGCAAGGAAGGCAAGGGAAAGCAAGACAAGGGTAACGGAAGGAACGGCACGGCAAGGGCAAACAAGGATAAGGCACGACAACGACCGGCTAGGCAATGCACTGCAAGGCAAGGAAAGGGTAACGCAAGGCAAGGCACGGTCAGGCGAGGCAAGGCTAAGGCACGACTACGCAAGGCTAGGCAATGCACGGAAGGCAAGCAAAGAGTAACGGAAGGCAAGGAATGCAAGGGAAAGCAGGGGAAGGCAAGGGTAACGAAAGGAACGGCACGGTAAGGGGAAACAAGGCTAAGGCACGACAACACAGGGCTAGGCAATGTAGGGCAAGGCAAGGTAAGGGTAACGCAAGGCAAGGCACGGTCAGGCGAGGCAAGGCTAAGGCTCGACAACGCAAGTCTAGGCAATGCACGGAAGGCAAGCAAAGAGTAACGGAACGCAAGGAAGGCAAGGGAAAGCAAGGCAAGGCAAGGTTACCGGAAGGAACGGCACGGCAAGGGGAAACAAGGCTAAGGCACGGCAACGCACGGCTAGGCAATGCAGGGCAAGGCAAGGAAATTGTAACGCAAGGCAAGGCACGGTTTGGGGAGGCAAGGCTAATGCACGACAACGCAAGGCTAGGCAGTGCACGGCTAGGCAAGGAAAGAGTAACGGAAGGAAAGGAAGGCAAGGCAAAGCAAGGCAGGGCAAGTGTAACAAAAGGCAAGGCACGGCAACGGGAAACAAGGCTAAGGAACGGCAACGCACGGCTAGGCAATGCACGGCCAGGCAAGGAAAGTGTAACGCAAGGCAAGGCACGGTAAGGCAAGACAAGGCTAATGCACGACGACGCACGGCTAGTCAATGCACGGCAAGGCAAGGAAAGGGTAACGCAAGGCAAGGCACGGTCAGGCGAGGCAAGGCTAATGCACGACAACGCAAGGCTAGGCAATGCACGGAAGGCAAGCAAAGAGTAACGGAAGGCAAGGAAGGCAAGGGAAACCAAGGCAAGGCAAGGGTAACGGAAGGAACGGCTCGGCAAGGGGAAACAAGGCTAAGGCACGACAACGCAAGGCTAGGCAATGCACGGAAGGCAAGCAAAGAGTAACGGAAGGCAAGGAATGCAAAGGAAAGCAGGGGAAGGCAAGGGTAACGAAAGGAACGGCACGGTAAGGGGAAACAAGGCTAAGGCACGACAACGCAAGGCTGGGCAATGCACGGAAGGAAAGCAAAGAGTAACGGAAGGCAATGAAAGGAAGGGAAAGCAAGGCAAGGTAAGGGTAACGCAAGGCAAGGAACGGTGAGGCAAGGCAAGGCTGATGCACTTCAACGCACGGCTAGGCAATTCACGGCAAGGCAAGGAAAGGGTAACGCAAGGCAAGGCACGGTCAGGCGAGGCAAGGCTAAGGCACGACAACGCAAGGCTAGGCAATGCACGGAAGGCAAGCAAAGAGGAACGGAAGGCAAGGAAGGCTAGGGAAAGCAGGGAAAGGCAAGGGTAACGGAAGGAACGGCACGGTAAGGGCAAACAAGACTAAGGCACGACAACACAGGGCTAGGCAATGCAGGGCAAGGCAAGGAAATGGTAACGCAAGGCAAAGCACGGTTTGGGGAGGCAAAGCTAATGCACGACAACGCAAGGCTAGGCAGTGCACGGCTAGGCAAGGGAAGAGTAACGGAAGGAAAGGAAGGCAAGGCAAAGCAAGGCAAGGCAAGTGTAACAAAAGGCAAGGCAAGGCAAGGGGAAACAAGGCTAAGGAACGGCAACGCAAGGCTAGGCAATGCACGGCAAGGCAAGGAAAGAGTAACGGAAGGCAAGGCACGGTGAGGCAAGGCAAGGCTAATGCACGACAACGCACGGCTAGGCAATGCAAAGGCAAGCAAAGAATAACGGAAGGCAAGGAAGGCAAGGGAAAGCAAGGCAAGGCAAGGATAACGGAAGGAACGGCACGGTAATGGGAAACAAGGCTAAGGCAAGGCAACGCAGGGCTAGGCAATGCACGGCAATGCAAGGAAAGGGTAACGCAAGGCAAGGCACTGTCAGGCGAGGCAAAGCTAATGCACGACATCGCAAGGCTAGGCAGTGCACGGCTAGGCAAGGAAAGAGTAATGGAAGGAAAGGAAGGCAAGGAAAAGCATGGCAAGGCAAGTGTAACAACAGGCACAGCACGGCAAGGGGAAACAAGGCTAAGGCACGACAACGCAAGGCTAGGCAATGCACGGAAGGCAAGCAAAGAGTAACGGAAGGCAAGGAATGCAAAGGAAAGCAGGGGAAGGCAAGGGTAACGAAAGGAACGGCACGGTAAGGGGAAACAACGCTAAGGCACGACAACACAGGGCTAGGCAATGCAGGGCAAGGCAAGGAAAGGGTAACGCAAGGCAAGGCACGATTTGGGGAGGCAAGGCTAATGCACGACAACGCAAGGGTAGGCAATGAACGGAAGGCAAGCAAAGAGTAACGGAAGGCAAGGAAGGCAAGGGAAAGCAAGGCAAGGCAAGGGTAACGGAAGGAACGGCACGGCAAGGGGAAACAAGGCTAAGGCACGGCAACGCACGGCTAGGCAATGCACGGCAAGGCAAGGAAAGGGTAACGCAAGGCAAGGCACGGTGAGGCAAGGCAAGGCTGATGCACGACAACGCACGGCTAGGCAATGCATGGCAAGGCAAGGAAAGGGTAACGCAAGGCAAGGCACGGTTAGGCGAGGCAAGGCTAAGGCACGACAACGCAAGGCTAGGCAATGCTCGGAAGGCAAGCAAAGAGTAACAGAACGCAAGGAAGGCAAGGGAAAGCAAGGCAAAGCAAGGTTAACGGAAGGAACGGCACGGCAATGGGAAACAAGTCTAAGGCACGGTAACGCACGGCTAGGCAATGCAGGGCAAGGCAAGGAAATGGTAACGCAAGTCAAGGCACGGTCAGGCGAGGCAAGGCTAAGGCACGACAACGCAAGGCTAGGCAATGCACGGAAGGCAAGCAAAGAGTAACGGAAGGCAAGGAAGGCAAGGGAAAGCAGGGGAAGGCAAGGGTAACGGAAGGAACGGCACGGTAATGGGAAACAAGGCTAAGGCACGACAACGCACGGCTAGGCAATGCAGGGCAAGGCAAGGAAAGGGTAACGCAAGGGAAGGCACGGTTTGGGGAGGCAAGGCTAATGCACGACAACGCAAGGCTAGGCAGTGCACGGCTAGGCAAGGAAAGAGTAACGGAAGGAAAGGAAGGCAAGGCAAAGCAAGGCAGGGCAAGTGTAACAAAAGGCAAGGCACGGCAACGGGAAACAAGGCTAAGGAACGGCAACGCAGGGCTAGGCAATGCACGGCCAGGCAAGGAAAGTGTAACGCAAGGCAAGGCACGGTAAGGCAAGACAAGGCTAATGCACGACGACGCACGGCTAGTCAATGCACGGCAAGGCAAGGAAAGGGTAACCCAAGGCAAGGCACGGTCAGGAGAGGCAAGGCTAATGCACGACAACGCAAGGCTCGGCAATGCACGGAAGGCAAGCAAAGAGTAACGGAAGGCAAGGAAGGCAAGGGAAACCAAGGCACGTCAAGGGTAACGGAAGGAACGGCTCGGCAAGAGGAAACAAGGCTAAGGCACGACAACGCAAGGCTAGGCAATGCACGGAAGGCAAGCAAAGAGTAACGGAAGGCAAGGAATGCAAAGGAAAGCAGGGGAAGGCAAGGGTAACGAAAGGAACGGCACGGTAAGGGGAAACAAGGCTAAGGCACGACAACGCAAGGCTGGG